>NC_092862.1:99967278-100267278 GCF_032062135.1 Pyxicephalus adspersus | reverse complement strand
AGTTACAGAGCAGAGGACAGATGAGCAATTGCTTGATCTGCTTTGCTGCTGCAAGCGAAGCCACCAAAGAAAATAAAAAAAGGCTGCTCTGGACTGCCGTGCAGTGGGATTGGCCAGATAATTTACTCCTATACTTCAACTATACAATAAATGTTTTTGTCTGAAGATGTTTTTTGGTATCACCCTGTTGGAGTTCTCAAACTGCTGGGGACACATTGGAACTGCTACATTAAAGCTGAACACCAGCTAAATACAAAGTAGAAATGTGTACACAAGACCTGTTCTACATTCTGAAGTATTGTGATTTAGTTCATCCAATTCATCCAAATCTTATCACCTCCCCCCCCCACTATTGTTCCATGTAGTTGATAGAGTGCATTGAAATTCAATAGAGTTAGTCTGAATGAATAATGTAATCCATTTTTAATCGATACATTTATTGCTTTTGGGGTTTTGCATTAAAAACTGTTGGGTAAAGAGAATGAAGAAATGAGATTAGATCCTATAGAAACACATTGTTTTCTGCTCCACTTTTTGTTTCTTATCTGCCTCATAGCACATTCTTTGAACTTTTAGGATGTACAACTATGCTTCCTATGTTACATCCACTTTATCTGTTGGTTCAATAACTGGTTCAGTAATAAAAAGTGTTCGGTAAAATTTGGTAACTTTATTAGAAAAGACATACTATATTAGATTTATCCAAACAGTTGATCAGAGCAACAAGTTACTTTCATAAATTCTGTTTGACTCCTTTCCTTCTGAAAGTGAAAATGTTTATTACTACATTGATTTCCTTGGGGTTGTGGGTGGATGATCTACATAGAAGTAGACTGATTGAGCAAATAAATGGCTGTAGATGAACTGAGTACTCCCTGTAAACAACAGACTTCCACCCATTGAATCTTGCCTAGGACAGATAATTGGTACATTTTTGTATGATTCAATTAGAAGAGAGGCGGATGGAGTATGTTTGTGTCTCTAGAAGTAGATAAAAATAGCTGCACAATATTTTTGTTTGCTGTTGGATTTCCTAATTATTTTATATTTTGGAGCTAGCAACAGGAAGTGTGTGCTATGGTTGGAAAACCATGTCCAAAGAGCTGTGCATTATTCTTAGGATTCTAATTCATTACCAAATATTCATTTTTAAAGACTTACTCTTAAGTAAGTATAAAATGTATTTTAAAAGATATATCAGTCACTGTGGGGTGAATTTCACAAAATGTTGTTTGAGACCTTCTTCAATAGTAAACACCCCTTGTACAAGCTGCCCCAGTAAATTCTCTGAATGAACAGTTAAGGCCATAATTGAAAATCTGGCATTGTGTAAATTTGTGCTTCGACAGAATGTCTTCCCCTGCTAAAAAGTTATATTTTTTATAGAGGGTAACATCTCTCATGTAATTTAGTTGGTGGTATAAATATCAAAGTGTATAGTTATCAGGCTTTTTACCAAGCAACATTATCTTGTGTTCTCTTCAAGAATTCAACTCAGAAAGTTGTTCAACACAGCAAAGAATTCGAAGATGGCTTAGCAAGTCTCATCATTATGATGTCACCCATGGTACCGCATTTGGCATCAGAGTTATGGAGAGGTAACTAATCCTAAATACCAGACTGATTTGTACCCTAAAGAGGGCTATTGAAACATAGCAGCACTAGGAAAATGCAACAACATGTAGTAACATATTTTCAGTATTTATTTCAAGCCTTTTCTATGTGTGATAGCACTGCAACCTATACAAAGTGTATTGGTTTGTTTGAAATAAGAAAGTGTTCTATTTTTCAGGTTTTGGACTGGTGGAGCATAAGCTGTGCACACAGTATAATTGGGATAAGGACGTTCTCCAACAGGCCTGGCCTACAGTAGACCCAGAATATTATATTCAGCCACAAACTGTGGAAATGTTTGTACTGGTAAGATTTAACTCTTCATGCTCTGATTTATCTGAACCCTAGTCTTTGTTTTACAGATTACATTTGGATATAATAGGTTTGTTAGGCGCTTATTCTCACTGGATTGTGCTGGATAGATTCACCTTTTTTGTCCTGTGACCTCATTCTTGCATGAGATAGAAAAAGAAGAGAAGTCCAGAATGATACAATTGTCACCAAAGCCAACGAGTTACAATAAGTGTTCTAATGGGACAACTCAGCAACAACAGTACAGATTTCCTGTAAAGATGAGGGACAGTTAGTGGCACGACTACAGACTTTATAGTGCTATATAGGGCCATATAAATACAAGTTAATAATAATCATTCCCTGTTGCATCTTTTATGGAGGAAATCTCCCAACTGAGCACATAAAAATGAATGGGGTTTCATCCCTTCTATAATTTACCTTACAAATACACTTCACCATTTCAGCTCTCATACGCGGGTACCCCTTATAGACCAGAACTTGGGCTACCTACACATGTAAAATGATTCTCGTCCAAATATCACATCAGGGCTAGTATTGGACGAGAATCTGGTGTGTATGGCGGCGGTCCGCTGTTGTTATTAGATCCATTCTGGCACATCTGAACAATTGCAATGCAAGTGAAGGGGAGAGAGCGCTCCGCTTGTTCTCCCTCCTCCACCTTCCATGGAGCAGACCGGCACTGTAGCGCTCATTCATGCATCCTTCAGTCCTTTGTCAATGGAAAGAATCCTGAAAGATCCTTTCCAACAACAAGCTAACGTTTGTATGTAACCTTATTTTTGGAAAATATTGTCCACCAAAAATTGTTTAATTATCTGTCATCTATAGACAATACTAAAAAAAATTTAAAATGTATTTTTATTTTTTGTTTTAACCATTATTAGCTTTAAAAAAAAAAGTTTTACTATAAATACATTTCATTCTATAATTTATTTAAAATGACACCGAACGAAAAAAATAGAATAAACAATAAATGGTAAATGGTAATACATTTGGTAAAACAAAATAGAAGTCAGCAGAAGAATATAAGCTAAAGGGAAGGAAGAAATACTTAACGGTGATTATGGCAACTAAGCATTTAAATAGAAAAACATTTTATTTAAAACTTTGTAAGGTTTCTGTAAGTGATATCATATAAAGATCAAAAGCCACAACTTTAATCTGCATATCAGTGAAATGGTAAAATTCAATGTAGAAAGACATGACAAAAATCACAATTTTTTTAAGGCACTAATTATAAAACATATCACATATACTTCTATTCAATGAATAAAAAGGCTCTCTGCAATTGATCCAAACAAGTATACATTTGATAATTGGAAAAAATGGAAGGTGCATCAAGGAATCACTCCCATCACAAGATCTATAGACTTGACATCCCTCCAAAATAGTATGTATACAAATCATGATCATTATTATACGGACGATATGATTTTAAAACATGATACCAGTCCCATCAGTCCTGAGGAAGCCTAACTGGCGAAACGCATCAGAACTGTGTGGATGTACAGTACATGTTTTCTGTATTTATTTATTTTTAATCAGTGCCTTGAAAGTCCTTAAAATGTTGTGGGTTTTGTCTTTTTTTTTTTGGGGGGGAGTAAATCGTGGATGTGGCAAAAATTTATACATCAGTCCCTGTTACTTTATTTTTAATAATAACATTTTATAAATCTCTTATTTTTTATGTGTTTTTTTATAGATTAATAACAAGAACTGTGGGAAGGTCAATATCCCCTTTGATGTTTCCCGTGACTGTGAGAAGATCCAAGACCTGGTGATGCAGAGTCATCTAGGCAAGGCGCATCTACAGGGACGGACAATTAAGAGAGCCATCCTGTCCCCAAGAACAGCTCTTGTTAATTTCCTTGTAGAAGAGTAGATTCTAATAAAAAAAGGAATCGCTGTTGTACTGAACATTCATCCTAGCTGTATTTTTTGTATGTTCCTTATGAACTCTGCGCATTTGTATAAGCAATGCAGCTGTTTGCAAGAACCACTATGTGACCGATTTCAGATTGTACATCATGCCAAACATTGTAACTCAGGCCTATTTTATTATAATATTACAAAAATGTTGGACATATGGTGGGAAAGAATAATATAGGTGTCTAGAAAATACTTTCAAAATGTGTAATGATCACTTTTTATCACTCCAATCTTGGCTGTCATACTAATACCTGAACAATGGGGTCGCCATTGGTTTCCATATCTTTTGGCAGAACGTTGTTCTAGTGGAATATTATTATATGTAATTGTGTGTGAGTACAAGCTGCTAATTTTATACATTGTTCATGTATATTATAATTGAACCAATGTAAATATATATATAGATTTTCCAAAGCCCCTTAAAACTGAAAAAAATAAATACATTCTTGTTTACATTTATTATTAGTGTGATCATTGTAGCCTTTTTATTAGGATTTCTTTTTTTTTATCTGAAAGCTGTACAGCAACATTGTGTAGCCAAAGTTCAGTTTCACATTTGCTTTAAATGTTTCCATATGATGTGTGGTGTTCCATTCTGGATTTAAAATGAACTTAGCTGGGTTTTCATAATTCTAATACAAAAGTAGTCCATAACGTTGAAGCAAATAAAAAAGGAAACATTGCCTGTTTAAAAGAGCCTCATATTTATTACTCTATAGCAGGGCTGTCCAACACGTGGCCTGTGGGACCTAATTTTATGGTCTGCTAGATTTTGGGGAATATTGCCCTTTCTGCAGTCTTCGCATTTCACACTTGTCCCTCACCAACTGCTGCCTGTGTGTGCCCGAAAGTTGCTTCCGGGCAGCCACATTTGTTCTGCAGGTTTCACAAATGTGAGAAAAGCAGAACCAGAACTTTGATACAAAAAAAATGGACAATCATTGTCAGCCATGCCATCAGAAAGGTTCTGTATATACTTCTGACCCTTGCACTCTTTGTTACATACATCTTACCCCTTTAAGTATATTAGCGCAATTTGGCCACATCCACATGCACTGGATCTTTACTTCTTTCACGTCTTTCAGGGTGTCAAAAAAAACATTCAGAACTTTTAGCTAGAATATAATAAGTAATATATAGTTCTGATAAAAAATTAAAAAAAAACTCTGTATCCAGGACTAACCCAGTCATGCGGCTATTAATTAGGGGGCTCCCTATTAAAAAAAAATGAGGAAATTAAAACAGTAGTTGTTGGTCACAGTAACTAGACTTCATTTCTTTTTCCCAGTGATTAAAGCAGACCTATCACCAGAATTTTTACTTTATATAAAAGGTTAGACAGAATGGGTGTGCAGAGCCTCCTGGGATACATACGTCATGCATCCCAGGGGGCTTCTTGCTGCCCATGTTCCATGCCCGCCTGGCAACTGCGTCCCCAACGTTTACAGGCCAGGGATGCATCGCCAGGCTACACAGATGGCGGGCATTGCTGGAGGATGCTGCGGGCACGTGGGGACCAGGTAAGCTTTAAAATTCCACCCCAAATGTGGATAAAAAAATAGCCTCAACTAGCCACACAAATACAAAAACTGGTAATAAAGATTCAGCTAACCTGCAAGTATGTAAACAGGCTACAAAGGGTATCAGCTCTTTGACAACTCTGCTAACACATTGTCCTGCGGAGACAGATATGGACCTTGTAAGTTTGTGATTTTCAGTAAGTAAACCTAATTCAAGATAAATACAGGGACTACCATTGCTGGCTTCCCTCTGACAGTAGTAAGCCCCTGGCCTTAGTACTTACCAAATTACTAACCTGGTGCAAGTGCGAATCAGTTTGATAAAGTCAGGTGTACTACAGTCAGTCATCTGATAAAAGTCAGATCTACTTAAAGCTCAATTGTTTTAGGTCCACACGATAGCCAGTCAACCAACATTTTCAAAAGCAGAGGTCAGTGATTGCATCCTCTGTGACAAGTTACCTTTAAATCCCAAATATATGCCTTTGGCTTGATGTTGGTATGTCTGAATATTTTTTACCTGCTAAAAGCCTGGCTTCAGTATATACATGTGTTATTGCATTACACCATGGGTTCTCTTTAGGCAGGGGCTTATAAGAATGGTAAATATTTACATGGTGAAGCATGGGATAAAAATTTAGCATTATAACAATAATGAACAAGAAATTATACAATATTTAAAATGCAGGCCCACTTATTTTTATCAGCAAAGGTCACAGTGTTAATTGCCATCTTTGGCCTTGTGAGTGATAGACTGAGGTACTTGCTGTCCAGCTGAGGTTGGGGTCAATCACCAGTGAACATTCAAAACACAAGGAGTCAGACAAAGGTTTTTACTTTTTCCAATGCACCTATAACAACATGACTTTTATTACGCTTTCGGTCTGTGTATGCACAAGAAAGGCTCTTTGATGACAAATCTCTAAATGGATAAAAGACCTAAAAAACTTGATGTTCTTACTCTTCACTACTCTATCCAAACTTAAATCCACCTATTTCCTAATTGTCCTTTTTTAAACCCCTACAAATAACTTAAATTGCCACAATATGTTATATTGATAATTAAGGTTATGAAAAAGATAATATCCTAGCAGGAATGTGGATATGTATGGCTGGTCATAATCAGACGCCCATCTCTTTCAAAAACAGGTTAAAAGAAAACTGGTATTTGTTATATAGATGTTGATCTTCAAAAGGGAAGCAGAGAAAAACAAAACATTGCAGATCAGAGGCTGGGATTTGAATTAACCAGAGATGAGTAAATGTACTAAAAAAAAAAAGTGTTCCCTATGGAGAAGCAAGAAGGTAAACCATTGGATTTGGACAGTTTCCCCAAGGGTACCGTAGGTTGCTTCTATTTGTTAGTAGTTGCTACATTCAGTTATCTGTAGATCAGTGTTTCTCCACCTTTTTTACAGAGGACATGCTGTGGAACATTTTACATTTTTCAAGACATCAAATACATTTGTACCTCAAATAGTTTTTTTTTTTTTTTTTTTTTTTTAAAGCAAAGGAGAAACTCAGCAACTTCATCTGGTCTCTGCTTGACCGTTGTACAAATGAAAAAATGTATTAGATGAACAGCCTTTAGCATATTTGCTAACACATTGTGATTGCTGATCTGAGTCTCAACAATATGCACTATTTCCTGCAGCAATATAAAAATTATCAGAACATCCATTTATGAAATACCTTTTTACTGGGATAAAAATAATCTAAATTTGTATAGAGACATTGATAAACTTCCCTGTCTTGTTTTTAAGTTCATACAAACACTTTTTGTAAATTTTTCAACCCTCACAGAGCAGTCAAGCACTAAAAAAAAATACAAAATAATAATTGTGTAGATATTTACAGTTGTGTTCAGAATAGAGAGAATAAAGCTCAAAATACTTATATTAGTGTTTATGTCTATGCAATTGTATTGGGAATACTGCACATTCTATTCCAAATCAAAATATGAAGATAAATTGATCAAATTTGTGGTATTACAGAGAAGATAAAGAGAATAATCACAGATTCTGTAAAGCACCTTATATTATGTTGGAGCTTTATAAGTACATAATAATTGTAACTTGAAAATCCCTAAAAACAAAACCCTATATCCACAGTTCATCCAAACTATGACAAAATCTGAATAAAGCATGGTCCAAGCACAATAATATAGGGGAATGTATCTTACTAATGCCCTTGATCATAATTTTCTAGTAAAATGGCCTATACATTCCAATAGGCAATTATATTTTCTGAAACTCCAACTGCATCCAGCTTTTTTTAAACAATCAACTCAGCTAAATAAACTAGTTTCTTAGTCTAATTTACATTTTCACAACTCATATACGCATATAAACGCTCCTACTGTGTTTTTATGGGGATTCCTGGGGCAATAGCCTCATACCACCTTGCAGTGATTGGCTGAGAAAAGGGAAACCCCGATGACCGCTCGAGCATCATCAGGGTTTCCCCTTTCTCAGCCATTCAGCTTTAGAGGTGAATGGGGAGATGTGTTCACATTTACCCTCTAGTGCCTGGGGAACCCACACTGTCAGGAGTCCCACAACTGTGCTTTTGTCATGATTGCAGCCGTGGGAAACATCATTCATTGTGGGATAACCTGTAAAAAAAAAGTTAAACACAAAAACACATCTGATAAAAATACTTTATCATTAAAGTCTCGTCTTTTTTTTTTAACATATATTTTTAACCCTTTCATGGAATGGGTAAGGGGTTTTATGTACCCTGTACTCGTTCCCTGGGGTAAAAATAAAAAATCCTATAAACACTTATGTAAAATCCTGGTAATATGCGTCAAAGGCATTTATGAGTTTCTTTATAGCTTTTTAACCTCCCTGGCGGTCTGATTATGACAGGATTTCCCAGCCAGTCACACCCCCCAGCGCACCACCCCTGCACGCTCACATATCCCATTGATCACGCCAAGGACGCGAGGCCAGGGGACACAGATGCCAGGCGGACATCACTGAAAGACACTGCAGGCTTGTCGGGACCAGGTTAGTCCTTTACAATGCCACCCTCAGTGTGGCTTAGGGTTACCACTTTTGGTACTGAATATTAACCCTTGGCCACACTCAGGAATATGGCCAGGAAAGTTAAAGGCAAGCTTTAAAACGCTTGTAAAAAAAGGCATTAAAGCACATATAAATGCGGTAGGAGTTTTCATATGTGGTTTTAAAACAGTCCGTGTAGACCCAGCCTAAGTGTATAAAAGATTTTCTTATAGAGCCATAGTGGCTATTTTTATATTACCATATTGTGTAGTTTCATATTTTTTTCTCTCCCTTAGAGCATTTGAATGAGGTCAGAAGGAAACTTATATTACTGATATGGCACATGCAAAGAGGTCAGCCTCTGCCTGGAAATCCAAACTGTGCACTCTCATGGGCATGTGATGTGTTTCTAGAGCAATCCATCCGTGTAAATTGTAAATTGTAAAACCATGTAAATTGACTGAACTGGCTGAACATTCATCAGAATGTATATACTGTAAAATAAAGAGTGTGTGTGTGTCTCACAAGGTTTTGAAGTACTTCAAAATGAAAAGAAAAAAGCTGTAACTGCAGATTGGAAGAAATTAAAACCCTGTGGCTCAGTCCCCTCTGCAATAAAAATCCGGCCTGTTTGCAATTTTTTTATTGCCAAACTATAGTTCTGCTTTAATGAACACAAGGAAAGGATTTTACAGGAAAAAAAATGTATTTTCCTATCCTTGAAGGATAGGAAAGGACATTGCACCACCACCTGTACAGCTAAAGCAAACACAATAACTTTATATAAAACTTACTAAATGTAAAACAGTCAGGTACAAACTTTTCAAACCTGCAAAACTGTAGCCTGAAAAAGTCACAATAAAAACTCTTTACCTAATGAATTAAGTGGAATAAAAGGATGCCAGGGCTTGATGGAAAAGGTTTGTTCTATAGCCAGTTAAGAACAACTGAAAAGATGGGCAGAAGAAGCCACCTTTCCCTTACAAAGTACCTCAGAGACCATGAACCATGAAGTTGTGCCAATGGCCCTAACTGCACAGAATGTAGCAGGTGGGACCACCATTAGCATTGCCCTGTGTTACTGCAAATAGCAGTCAAGCCGAAAATCAGGTTAGTTACCTGATAACTTAGTTAACTAAATCTTCCAAAACAGCACTGGAAAGATTGGCTCTGCCAGATGACATCCACAGTGCTATCCCTGAAAACGGAAAACAACTTTCCAATGTTTCCCGAGACATCTTCCAGAACAACACTGGAAAGGATAAGCAAGAAAATAGACTTTGAAATAACACCTAGGTTGGGACCACTGATTGCAACACTTTGACCCAAAGGGTTGTGCCTGGAAATCAAAGCCATCCTTAAGTATTTGATGAAGGTGATAATAATAATAATAAAGGTGTTGAAACCCTTCCAATCTGCCCTGGTGATGTCTCTGCACTCAGTCCAGGAGGTTGGCCCAAGTCCTTATCCAAAGTGCTCAAACATTCACATGTGCTAAAAGATTTTATAATTTGTGAGCCTCTAATATGTTCTACCTGATCCATCATTTCGAGCTAAAATTTTGTAAATTCTTGCAATGGAGCAGCGTTTTTTACAAGTAACAGGCCACTGGAAATGTAAGTATAGTAGCTGTCCAGTGTATACAAAGGCCACTGTGCAGTAATGACAAAATTATTGGCAAAGAGCAGGTCCAAAATAGAAATTGCTCTGGTCCCTAAGGTGTACATGAATATAAGAGATAAAGTGATTGGAGTGTTTTACTGTGTTGTGTGAGCATTTTGAAGAATGCTGTAGTATTTCTGCCACTGAAAATGTTTTTACCGGAACTTACCAGTTCTTTATAAGCATTTTAAGGCCTACAATGACAACATAGAATACAAACTAAATCCTAAATGCAAATAAGAATTACAAACTAAAAAGAAACATGAAGAGTCTGTTACCTATATAAAGGAAAGAAATCAGTATTATGAAAAAAAACATTCTATTTGGTATTATTTACACTTGGATAATATAATATTAGGTAAAGCAGCAAAAGGCCAGTCAAGTGCAGCAGGGGGAAGGGGGATGAGAACAAAGAAATCTGTAACTGTCTGTAATCAATTAATTGTAACCACTGCATCAAGACCAGCCGAAAGACTAGCAGTATCGCTGCTTTATATATGCCACCGTGTAGGCTGATTGAATCAACTTACAGTGAGCCATAAAATATTTTGTTATGGTTTATCATCCTCAGGGCCTAATATATACATATATGCAATCTTAGCTGTGATTGTTACAAGGAACACCCCAAAAAAACGGTCTGTTTTATCGAAAGTATAACAGCAAAGGCTGGAGAGAGGAACTATGGGAAATTCAGATACAAAGCAAGTCATTGGTCCTGTGGATGGGAAGGATTAACTCTTTTCTAACAGCAGCAAGCAAGCTTCTCTGTGAGGAATCCCCAATGACATTCCTTTTGTCTGCAATGAGAAGCAGGCAGTAACTTTAACCCCATTTCCTGCATCTTTTACTTATCATGATATTCTGCTAGCCTAACAATCCAGATGAGTATAGTTATGTTTAAACATTTATGTACTTCTAGAAATTAACTACTTTAGGTTTCTTCTATTTATTCTTTGTCATCTATTCTCTAATCTGTAACATATATGTAGTATACATTTGAAATAAAAAATATTTATGTAATAAGCCAAATATTAACAATGTTATATTTCTAATAAATAAATCTCAATATAGTCAACATGAAATACGCTCATTAAAGCTCCATGAATTAAAAAACTTATATATATATATATATCAATTTTTTATCAGAAAACAACTGTGCTATATATATATATATATATATATATATATATATATATATATATATATATATATATATATATATATATATATATTCCTGCACAGGGACTGTAATTTGTACCTAATAAGATGAATCGCCATATAGCGGTGTTTCATCTTGCTTCATAAACATTCATTTTTACTTCCAAAAGTTCTCTAATTTTAAACAGTTAACTTTAAAGTACCCATGCTATGTGACAAATTTTAAATCTCCACTGCAAATAATAAAGTTTGGTCAGAACACTGGGCAAAAACATCCCCATCACCTTGCCGGCCGGAAGAGAGCTGCAGAATATTCTTCTCACTCCCGTCTGCACAAGTAGGGAATATCGATCATTCAGCGGGCACTTACACTATTTACACTAACAAAAAAATGAACACAAAGATTATAATATGTTCATAGATAATAAAATATAGCAACAGTAGTATATTTAGTAATACCAATGGTTTGGCCATTATGGTTATATTTATCAAACAGGGAATCAGACATTCCCCCAAACATTCATCTTTCAGGTCCATGTGTTTCAATGACAGTAAAGAGGACGAATGTTACAATTAGCGCCCATAGACAGTTTAGAAATGGTGATAATAATCTAAGTAATAGGTGCTATGTTTTGGAGACTACAGACTACTACTGCTGCAAAAAAAGAGTAGATACAGAAAAGCAAAGATTACCACGTGAGGAGACTCTTATTGCAAGGTATAGAGGATAAAACTATATAAAGAAACTTAACATAAAATGGTATTTATCAGCAGACATGAAAGTCACTTACATGGAAAGTAATCGTGTCTAACCTGTAAAGCTTTGGAAGAACTGGTTGATATTTCTGTTATGAATTTAGTGGGACATAAGGTACACTCAGAATTCCAGACTATGATACTTTTTTTCTCTTATACCATGTATTAAGCCACCTAATGCCAGAACAATTTGGATAGATAATGACTTAGCTCATCTAATCTTATATACAGGATACAATTTAAGAGGAATTCTGGTAACTCTCCCTGATGGCTCAGCCATCAATACGTTTTAATTGCCAAGCCAATACACACAAGGCATTGTAATGAACTCTCATTTTTTTGTAGTGAGCGGTTTGTAAAACAGTGTTCCTCTAGAACAGCAGTCGCCAACCGGTGGTCTGCAGCTCTGTCCCCTGTATGGACAGAACCTTCCTACTCTCCCAATGCAGGCTCAGACCTGCTTGCTAAATATCTTAGGGGCACAGTAGCGCAGGGCTGTAGACATAACTTTTGTTGCATCCACAGCCCTGCGCTACTGTCCTCCAACTCCCCAAAATTTAGCAAGCAGGTCTGAGATGAGAAAGTGGGTGGGTTCTGGCATCATGTCATTCTGGGGAAAGTTTCTTCCCCTTTAAATGACACACGGCTCCCCACACGCTCAGAGTTCAGTGAATTTAGTGGTCTGTGAAGTCTGAAAGGTTGTCAACCACTGCTCTAGAAGTTTCTGTGGGTTCCCTGAACTGTGGCTGATTGACCTCCCTTTTGATGATGCCTGCTTAGTTGTGTGGCCAATACCACTTGGTATAGCCAACTGCATGACTCTCAAATTATGTTTTAAGGTGCTTATAAAGGTGATATTCTAGCCACCATGGTAGTGAAAGCATTCTTTTCATTGATCACCAATTTAATGAGCTTTTATTCCCACTGACCACAATAAACGATTTTAGTAGGGGTGTCCCAGGACCTGAAAACTATTTCAAGGGTTCCTCAGGGCATAAAAATGGAGAATGTCTTGACCAGACATATGCAGTGAAGAGAAACAAAAGCGAGCCATACCTGGCTGTAATAATTGCAGCAATCCAATGTCACTGAATGGAAGTGAGTGTTTGCCAAATAATAATAAACACCAGCAGTTAGCAAATACACAGTCCATGAACCTAACGAATAATAAATATGGTGACATTATGACACAGACACTAATGCATGTAACATGTAACACAAAAAGAATGTTTTTCAACATAGATTTCACTATATAGTACTATGTAAGGTCTTTTTATTCTATAGACAATACAAGATTTCCCAGAACACTTACCAGCCAGCCTGCAAAAAATACAATCCTAACATTTCATGCTAAAAAAGTATATAAAACCTCTATAAAAAGTGTGGCCCCTAACTAAACTATCATATAAATTGAAGCAGGTGTGCCTGAAGAGTGCCCATTTCTCCCCAAAGGGACTTGGCACACACAATCATTTTTTGAAAAAAATCTGCATTGGGCATAGAGTAATTTAAGAGTAATGGAGTGAATTTTTTGGTTGAACCTCCTATGCATTATAAGGTAATGACTCACCTAGTAGCAAATAAAAAGAACACAAAACAGCAAAACTGAAGTTAGTTCCTACAGAAACCACTCAAACAGTGAAACCTGATTTTGACAGGTTTCCTCTAATTATGATAAATTTTGCATGTTTCATTTGAACTACTACTGTGCCACCATATTTTTCCTTTTTCTCTTCCCCAGTCGGATCTTCAACCATTTTATTTGGCATCTTGGTTTGACCTAACAGGTGTGTGCAAGTTTATTCAGTCCTAAAAAGTACAGGGGAAATTTTCTTTGGAGAAACCCAAGAAGCAATATTGCAGAAAGGATATTGCCTGTTCCCTTAAGTGATAATACCCCACCTGATTGAATGTTTCAGAATGGAACTTTAGTTCTGCTTTAAGGTGTTTATTATTATCTTCAAAGTCTAACTATACATATTGATACATTCTTCACAATGTAAGGAAATGGTAAAGCAATTAGTAGTTGTGTATTGTAAAAATGATTGCATTCTCCTACTTAATACAATTGTACATATGATGTGAAACTCCAAAAGTCTTATAAGCAGCAACTATAATATATCATATAAACAAACTAAGACAAAGACTGAATTAGATTAAAAAAAAATAGGCAAAGCTTGAGGTTACATACATGATGAACCTGGAGCTGTTTAAATATTCTTTCATGTTTCCAGTTAAAATAATTATATACTTGAAGAGCTTCTCTGGAGAATGGAAGGCAAAGTGTTTTAGAATCCATGTTCCTTGCTGTGATATAAGATGCTGCACTGTTTTTACACATACAGTAAGTTAAGATTGTGGTTTTTCAACACAAAAAGAGCTTGTCTCCAGATATTTTACAGGAGTTTGATAGACTTTACATCCCAGGAGGTAATTAAAGGACTTAATTCATGTGTATTTTTTTTAAGAGGAATAAATCACTGGAGAGCTTTGTGGCTCCAACCAAAGTGTTTTTCTCAAATATATCTCTGTACTAGTTTGACAAAAATCAGGATAAATGTGTCAAAAAATACTCTGCCTTTTAATGTCTTGTTTGCTTTCAAAAATATTGAACCGGTAAACTGGTGAGTGCTGGCAAGTAGTCAAATGAGAAGGAAAATAAAATTCTGAATGACCTACTTACCATGGCAATAACAAGAACGTTGACTGGCAGTTCTAAAAAAAGTTCCAACCAATTTTCTAAAGTACAGGAAATTTGAAGAGAAAAGGTGCATGGAACACTTTGTCAAATTCTTATTATAAGGCCAGGAATATTCTTCAGAGGCAAAAATGTTCAAAAAAACCTTTCAAACATAAAACTAGTTGTTTGTTTACTTGTCTTTGTGCATTTAAATATGTGTATATATTTTATATCTATTATCTGTTTATACTACAGGTCACATTGTCTTGGGAAAGGTGCTGGTGGTTTGACTTATTTAAAAAAGAATGCATTTATGTATAGCCCGGCAGCCATGGGAGTCTAATACCGGTAGCACTTTTTTGGTTTTGCGTGTTTAGAATCTCTGTTGGCTTTTAATTGCTGTCTGGGTATCTTTTAGAAAGATTTCTTTTTTTTATCGTCTCCCAATTAAAAATTAAGGAAAACTCTGTGCAGTAGGATTGGGGGTGACAGGGGTCACATGGGGTAATAGAGGATTGGGGTGATAAAGGATTGGGTGACAGGGATCACATGGGGTAATAGAGGATTGGGGTGATAAAGGATTGGGTGATAGGGGTCACATAGGGTGATAGAGGATTGGGGTGAGAGCTGGAACAAACATGGGGAGACTGTGGGGAACTTAGGGTGATAGAGGATTGGGGTGACAGGGGTCACATGGGATGAGAGGGGAACACGTGGTGACAGGGGGATCACTTCCCACGAGGACACCTCTGCTCTGTAGGACTTGTGAATGAAGCCGCACACACCAGCAGGAGTCCCCCCGCCTACTCCATTGGCCGGCAGAAGCGAGGACACGTCACAGCGGCGTGCAGGGTCATGTGACCGGGCACAAGCCCGCCCACCTTACTACACATACCGACCGTTAACGCGGCCATCGTCCAGTTACAACTAAATTCAAAATAAAACCGCCCATTCCTCTCCTCCCGCCATAATACGGGGCCGCGCCAAACAGCGTCCACACAGCTGGCATTGACGTTACAGACAACACTTCTAAGACAATATTAGGCGCTCGGAGCTTCAGACCCGGTTACCGGCCGTTCACCTCAGCTTACTGATTCCTATCGTTAACTTTAGAGTTCGGTCCCACAGCTCCGTTCCTAATACTTGGCAGTGCCACGTGAAGCACAATTAGTTACTCATCCTTTTCAGACAGGTAAGACAAGTGAATGGCAGAGAATGCCGGGCGGAGAGGAGGCAATGCGCGCTCCCGACGCACCCGAGACAGGAAAAGCAGAACAAAGAAGCCGGAGTGCGCGGCTACATGAGGGGGGAACTCTGGCGCCGGCTTCATTTCCCTCTCTGCTTTCCTATTGGGTGCCGAGTCTTCGGGCGCTGCGGGAACCACCAATGAAATGGCAGAGCCGAGGCGCCGGTGTGGGCGTGGCTGTAGCCTGGGAGAGGAGGATCAGGGAGGTTAGTTTGGCGCCCGGGACCGGTGTTAGTGAGAGAGCTCGGCCGGCTTATACACACGCTGGGCGGAAGGTGGCGAGCCGGGGGAAGCGGAGCACCGGAGGAGGCGGGGACTGTACATACGGTAATTATGGACTGTCCCTCTGTGTTGTAGTTGGTGCTGTGCGGGCCCTGGGTGAGTGCAGGCGAGGACAAAGGGCCGCCCCCAGCCAGGGAGAGGGAGGGGCTCCGGCACGGTACAGGGGGCTAGAGGGTCAGCCTGGGGACAGGTGCCGCACTCACACCCGCCGCTCCGTGCAAACTTTACCACTATACTATACCACTATCTATACCGGCACCGACCTATAGGAGGGGGGCGAATGTTGAGAAGTTTCGCTGCTAATAATCCCTTCATATATGGGTGTGCGGGAGGCTGCGGGTCCTCTGTGTCACCGATCACACTTTACCCTCAGGGGCTGCACAGGCAGGACAACTTTCACACTTCATTCACCAAACTTACCAAGCATATGGCAGGATCTGAGGGAATGACCTTCATTGTCACTACAATGATCCCAACATCCAGACATCACCCTGATCCCTATATCTGTATAGTCACCATCCCCCAAATATCAGGGGGCCAAATCATCAATATCATTGTCTGTGTGCCTATTGTATTCCGGTGACAACGCTGTGCTTGGCTCACAATGTGGCCCCTGTGTTGTCACACAGACTTCTTTATTTTTTAATTAGGTGCTGGGTTGATGAAGCTTTTATTTATTATTATTAAACAGGATTTATATAGCGCCAACATATTATGCAGCGCTGTACATTAAATAGGGGTTGCAAATGACAGACTAATACAGACAGTGACACAGGAGGAGAGAACCCTGCCCCGAAGAACTTACGATCTAGGAGGTGGGGGATTGAAATCTTGTCCTTCTTCCTATCAGAGATCACCTGCTGGTCACATAGGTGATGTTAGATTGATAGAAGACGAAGTTCAGACACTTTCAGGTGAACTTGAGTTTAAAAAAAAAACAGAAGTGTGAAAAGTTAGGAAACTCTGTACTTTAGTCCAGTTGCATCATTGTGAAATGCAGTTCTGTTCTATCAGATTGTTTTGTGTGTTTATACACAAAATTTAATAGACTTTTTTATCTTGCAAATGTTTCATTTGCTTTGTGATTGTCTAATGATAATCTTAAAGTGGACACAAACACCCATTGGTGGGGTTGAGCTTTTGCCATAAACTGTGCTGCATAATATGTTGGTGTTATATAAATACTGTTTAATAAAGTGTCCTGAAGCAATATTAGGTCCAGGAATCGGTCATGGCTGTGTCCTTGAATCTGCTATCTTTACTGCTGACTTGACTAGTCCACCATGATCCTCTATGGCTATATTCCTGGGCATGCAACCCTACTGGGAGTGCCAAGAATAAAGCCAGGCTCTACCCTTCAATATGTTAAACAGTGTTCTCCCCAGCCCCTTTTATCTGGGTGCACCACCTGGCACTTTTTGGTGACCACCCAGCTATCTTTGGATGGTTACTGAAGAGTTGGGTCACAATACAGGGACTGCCACCACCTACAATGTTTTCACACCCAGCCTAAAAAGAAAATCTGAGGTGTACACTGGGGAAATGGGCCAATAAGTGTGAGCAAAAAGCCACCAGGAGCCAGGGGAAAAGTATTTGTTGTTGAGACTTGGCATATCTATGCTATCTAAAAATCTCCACTTCCCAGTGGCTTTCTGTATATTTGAGTTTAGTTCCACTGTAGGTACAATTTTGTGCACATTAATAGATGTGTAATCATGAGTTGGTGATGAGTGGGATTAGGTGGTCATTTTGAAGGTTTGATTTGTATCTTATGAATAATTGTATATTTGTGTAGCTTTACCTGAAAGAAACTCATATCTTCACTTTTCATGTTTGTATAAAACCTATTTTTAATTTAGGATAACACTAGGTAGCACACATTGTAAACTGTACAAAGAGTGGAGATTTCTCTTTGGGACACACACACACTCGGGTGATTTTTAATCACAAAGTAGGTCACCTTCTCTTTCAGCACCAATTATGATGAAAAAACACTAAAACTCTAATGAAAAATTAAGGTAGCTTAAGAAGGATTGTAGTTTTTCCTCGGATAAGTTCTGAAATTCCTCCAAATGATTTACCTAAGTTAGGTGAGGACAGTTTGTTTGTAAAGAGTAAACTGCAGTGTCAGATCCATGCATATCAACATGAACATAGTGGTCTGGGTAGTGAGTGCGTTCAGGATTTGGAAAGGACCATTCTGGACAATTTTATCTCCCAGTAAACAGAACAATCCTGTGACCATTATCAAAGCCAAGTATTTTATTGTGTTCCATGAGCTTAAGTTTGTAAATGTTTGTCTATCCTATATTATTCAATGTAATGGTATTATAAAGATATTGAATGGAAGGAAAGTAGGCTTAATTGATACGGGCTTTCTACACTTCACACTGCCTTAGCAGTCAGTCATTTAATTTATATTCATTATTATTTTTTAGCAGTTTCTGAGGCTTGGTAGGTACTGTAGATGCAAGATTAGCTTTAAGTGTATCTAAATCCTGAAGCCTCACGCGGACATGGCTGGAAACCTCTGTTGCTTTGTATCTGATATCCACCTATTGAGGCTTATTTTTGTAGAACTACTCTCAAGAGTCAGCCCACTGCTCATGTGAGGATTTTTTATAGTGTCCCAATATCTACAGGAAGAGATGTGCAGAATCCTGGCTGGTCCCTCTTTAATCCATGATCCTTCTGTATCCATGCTGTTTCTAGACAGGGAAGACAAATACAAGAAAACTTCATGTTTATATATACGTGTGTGTGTATGTATACGTGTGTATATATGTGTGTGTGTGTGTGTATATATATATATATATATATATATATATATATATATATATATATATGTATGTATGTATAAATTAGTTATGTGCAGTTTACAATGAGAAAGCCTTTTTAGTCATTGTATGTTAAGGTACTGCTTTTCAGAGCAGATCAAAAGGTAATTTTGTACTTTTTTAAAAAAAGAAGCTACCACATCTAAGAGCTGGTAAGGTGTGATATTACATTTTTGTTCCTGGCTTGGGTTATGCTTTGAATTAATTATATCTTCAGGTTGTATGTGACCTGATGTATATGTACAATTCCTTTGTTTTTTTTTTCTAGCTAACATTTTTTGGCTTTAACAGTCTGGCCAGGCCAGGTCCATGAACCTGCCGTGAGATAGAAGTGTTGTAGCACTAAGCAGGAAGTGCTGCAAATATGGCAGCTCCCATGTACAAACTTCACCAAAACAAGGTTTATATAAACTATCGTTTATTAGTAGTCTTTTTTTTTTTTTTTTTTTTTTTTTTACTTTTAACTGTAAATTTTGTGAGTTTATTTTCTTTTGGGTAGAGCGGTTGACAGGATAAGAACTTTGTGAGGTTCTCTTGTGACCTGTATCTACTGGGGACACTTACCCCTCCCTGGAGACAAATGCCACCAGATCAGATGTTCCCATCTACTCTTGTTTTGTTCTACTTGTGAATTTTAGGTAACTTCTTCCTTTCTGTCACAGTGACAAGGGGATACCAGAATAGATATGGAGAAACAATTGTTCAAGTGACATGGTTTAGAAGGAACAGACAATGAAACTACCTTTCTGTTTTAAAATGTGCCACACGGTTCCCTGGCTGGTGACTTTAGGTGTGTTCTGTATCTGCTCCCCCTTGGTTCTTCTGATGCCCTGCATAACCTCTACTCATGACAGACTTGCAAGGAAGAACAACATGCAAGGGGGGAGAGGACAGGTGTTCTGCATACCCAGGAGTGTGCAATATCAATTCAGCCAGGGAATATTCAAAGCAGTGCATTTTCAACACTGAGGCCATTGGAAAGGTATTTATATTACCTTTTAAAATGGTTTTCCTTCTTTACCAGTGACTTTGTATATAGACAGGTTCACTGGGACTGGCTGACCAATTTACTTTGTGTTAGAGTGGGACTAAGATAGTTGTATCACACATGTGGTTGCTATGAAATGTTAACTTTTTTCCTGTTCCCAATTCACTAACTCATAAACTTCATATTCATAAACTTTCACAAATTCATAAACTTTCAGCAGAAGGTTTCAAAAGCTGAAAAGTAATTTGCAACCTTTCATGTGTATAATATCATAAGAAAAATAGCTTTTTAAATTGGTGTCCAATACAATAGGTTTGTTTTTTGACTATCCATACTAATGGAGCCGTAAATATATGTTCGATGAACATTAAAGTCCAAGATTAGAAGCTTGTTTTAGCAAAAATGCAACCATAATGGGTCTTGCCTACACTTTAACCCACACTCAATTTCTATAACCTGTGCCCTATATTTCATCCCCTTAATTTCTGTTTCCTTCCATGGGACAGTCCCTTTATCATTGTCTGGAAACTGAGTTTTTTTTTCTTTTACCGTATAGTTCTTCAGATCTGCAATAGCATGAAGTATAGTATTGTAACCTTTACCACAACCTTTGCACATTCATTAGAATTGCTTTTATCTGCAGTACATAATTCTCAAGTGTAAATGTGTTGCTAA
Organism: Pyxicephalus adspersus; assembly: GCF_032062135.1. NCBI lineage: Eukaryota > Metazoa > Chordata > Amphibia > Anura > Pyxicephalidae > Pyxicephalus > Pyxicephalus adspersus. Next base: position 100,246,608 of record NC_092862.1, on the reverse strand, counting down.
GCAGTAGTACTATTGTGTGCAGTTATTACTGATTTCTAAATTCAGTTGTATTTTAGTCTTTTACTAGTTTTGCTATTTTGTTCAAAACTGATATTAAATAGGAGAGAAAGCACTACTTTGTAATATTCAATATTGCATTTCCCTTTACATTTGTTTCTAGCTATAGTTTTCCAAATCAGATAGAAGATTAATATTTCTCAACAAGATAACCCCTCTTTTAGTTTGTAGCTTGAAATTACATTGTATACTCCCAAGTCACATCCTGTGAAACATAATTTTCTTTAAAAGCTGAGACTTGCTTGAAAATGTTGCCCGTCTACATTTTTCATCCCCGTTGAGAGGTGACATTTTTATTGTCTTGTATTCCCTTGGGGCCCCTTCAGACACTTGCCTTTTTGTGGTTCCACTCCACTTAGAGATAAACATGCGCACACACACTTTTTACCATTTACCCCACATATCCAGGACTGTTTTGCTTTTATGTCTTTGTATTTGCCTTCCTATTATAAGTATTGATTAGTGTGTGTCTGGAGTTGTTGGTAATGTTTTTGTTCTTCGTATGTTCAACCCTACTGGATTTTTAGCTCCCCATATCCTGAATTTGTGGTTGTGGAAGTGCTATTCCATTGTTGCATAATAAATGTCTTCTAGAGGAAAGTGGCTGAGCTATATGTCATGCGATTACCATCCTCCTCTCAATTACCATTGTTACTTCGGGGGATACAAACTGCTGACAAAAGCAAAATCTCATCAAATGTTTGGTCTTTGCTCTTGGCAGACGGAAAGAGAGGAGAGCATTCTTGTCACTAAATAATGTTATATGCTTGATTATCTATTTACTCAGTGTAATACCTCATATGCAATACATGCCATAGACTTGTAGCTGCTTCATTGTTATACATGATCTGGCCAAAGCTGCTTTTGATAGACTTTTTAATTTTGTTATAAAAACTGGTTCCACATCCACTTACAATTTACCAGAGAAAGAAAAAGACAAAAAATAATGGATTTGTTGCATGCCTATAGGCAGCAGAGGGGGCTTTTTCCTGAATTACACTTTTATTATCGGTAGGTGTGGTCTTTGGATTTATATATATATATATATATATATATATATATATATATATATATATATATATAACAATTCTCCAAACCAGTTTGTTACCATGACAAGGAAGTGTCTGCAAAAGTGATCCCAGCATAAGAGATCCTTGGAGTGCCAAATGTTGTGTGATTGAAATTCAAATAGAAATAGAAATTCAACCCTAAACATGTTTACATTGTGTAACTTGTATGAAGCAAATTAAACACAATATTTCTGTTTTGGAACTGTAGCTCAGATGAATTTATTTTTAATATTAAAAAAAGACCTGGTTTGGTACAAATGTACACGGTCCCTCTGGCTTCTTCTAATGAATTGCTCTATTGGTTTGGACAGTCACCTATGTGCTGTCACATGGGGCAGCCTAGTTTGGGAAGCTGTGGTAGGTAGATTGGCGAGTGGGGCTTGCTGTACTGCCTACTGTACCTATTAGCTTTGGTTTAAAATTGATACAGGAAAATAACATGGTTGAATACTATTAAGGTTTGATAACTCGACCATTTAAGATGGAATGGTTTTTTTTTTTTTTTGCCCTCAGGTTCTGGTCCCTGCTGCCTAAGCAAAACCAATTTTTAGGTTTTCTTGCATATATATTTTAAATCTTCACAAATATATCCCTGTCTCTAGAGAGGCTGTAGAGTGAAGTACCAATTCTATAGTGAATACTAAATGGGAGGCAGGTGATTGTTACAGGGGCTTTGGGTAGATACACATACATGCACCACTAATTGGTCTGCTGTTGGACCCATACCCCCGAGGAATGATTACAAAAATATCTCCACTAGACAGTGCTGCTTATATGCTTTTAAGATGTTAATACTTGCTGTAAACATATTTGTTGTAGTTTGATGTGCAAAAATTGTAAAAATTATTTGTATTACTTCTAATTGTTGGCAACTGATTTTTTTTTTTTTTGGTTTTATTTGCTTTTTGTATTTCAGTCTGGCTTTTTTTTTCCCTTTAGGTTTTGAACTTAAAACCTTCAATTCTTTGATAGTCATACCTGCACTTTGTTCAGCAATTAGATTTTGCTAGATGTTTATCTAATTAAGGGGTATATTTACTCCTGTTGTGCTTATTGAATTGAATCCCTATTAGTTATTTTTTCTTGTGTCATAGACTTCACAGATGTTATATAATATAACTAAAGACAGAGCTTTTGTTAGAGTGGTAAAGGTTAAAATAGATTTTCCTTCCCATCTTTTCCAGTGTACCATAAACCCTTCTTAGAAATTGTTCCCTTTGGAAGGTAGGTTGATCTCCTTCATCCTCTTTAGGCAAAGATAGTTCTTAACCCTTGTAGTAGGCAGGGAAACCCACTGCAAGGGTAAGTTTATTTCCCTCTGGAGTTCAGCTTTATTAAAAATGACATAAAAAACAAAGCACAGGGTGTTCTACTGCAAATGTACACATAATACATGTGAAAGGACATTGAGATAATAAAAAAGGAAAATACATTATCATGGAATTTCAAGGCTGATGGTGTGGGAAAAGAGAAAAGATGTATTGTTATTGTAAGCATTACCTTGATTTTATCTGCAAAGCTCTTGGTAGTGGTTTGGAGCAGATATCCGAATATACATGTTTATAGCTAGAGCTCGCCCCTGCATACACTTCTATTTTTGAATTTCAGTTTGTGTGAATGGTGAACTGTTTGATGCACAAATACTTTATTTTACAAATTTCTTGTTCAGTAACTGTGCCATTTACTTAAATAATGTAGTGAATTAATTGATTTTTATTTAGAAATGCATTGAAATACTCCCTTCTGTTTCTCTCACTTGTATTGCCAGGGAATACAGGGATTTCCAATTTGGTCTGGTTACAGGGCAGTGAATTCAGACCTTTTTTGCTTATTGTTATAAACCTTTTTATTTTTGTACCCTGCACTTTTTGAAATGGGAGAAAAAAAGTTCTTAAAAACGCTGATATAATATTTCCATGACTTCTGTTTAGCTTGAAGGTGTACATAAACTGGGGGAAACGACAAGATCCCAGGATTCATATAAGTCTCCAGAGGCTTGTCCTCATTGACCTTCTGTATCTTGTTCTTTACTGTCTCACTGTGTGCAGGTGGCCATCTTGATGCAGGACTTTGCTTCCTAAATTTAGACCTGTCCTCTTGATGACTGTGTTTTGAGACCCTTTCAGTGCCCGTTTACTGGTATAGCTTCCTCTCCTGTAACAATTCAGTGCTGTAGCTCCAGGCAAGCTTGTGAGAATAGCTTAGGGCACATAGAATGCACTGCATGTGTTAACAAAAACTAAAAATGGATTAGCCTTTTAGAGAACTGCTCTCACACAATTAACATTTCTTTAATTCCATATTCAAATGTTTTCGTTTTTCACTTTTAAAAGTAAAGGGTAATCTGAAATATCCCTGGTAAATGCTTCTAAAATAGAACATCAAGAACCTAAAATTATCGTAATGCCAGGGAATGTGTGCAGGGACAGAATTCCAAAAATATCAGTGACACGCTTCTTGAGTGAGAAAACAAGACCTATTTGTACACTGTCTTATTGATTAAAGTAAGATTTATGAAATGTTGAAAGTTATACATGTTCTTGTTTTCTTACCTGGTAATTCATAATTTAAGTACAGCTTAACCCCTTGGTGATGGCAATTTGCCTTCTGTCCATATTTTAAACTCTCCTTGATATGAGACTATTCATTCTCCTTGTGGACTAGGGGGCCAATATCTGAAGAACTAGTTGTAGTTTTTTTGTCAAGAGATCTGATACATTTATGTTGCTGAACCTGGTGTGGGGGCCTAATCACTTCATTTCAAATAGTATTTTTAAAGTGATAATTCTGGTTGGAGTGTCGTTCTGTCTGGGAGATGAACCAGGTGAAGATGTAAATTGCTTTTCCATGCCTAAAACTTGTTACTGCATGTTTGGGTGTTACAGCGCTAAGACAAATGTAAATTTCAGTGTACACTTCCATGCCCTAGAAGTATTATCTGATACTATCTATACCACCTTTTCTCATGCTAAAAATGGAAGTTTTTATGTAATATTCCTCCAATGCTGTCACTAAAACCAGAAATGTAATGTATATGTAAACTATAAATATACCAGTTTATAGTTGTGGTATTTGCATTGACTACAAATTTCCAAGCTTTTTCCTTTTATTTTTACTTGGTTATTCAGCGACTAACACACTTCCTATCTTTGGATGAGTATATTCTTTCCTCTGTCTTTATGAAGTAACCTTGGTTGTTACTAGGCTGCTCGTCTGATGGTTTGATTGCTAACCTCCTGCTCATTTAAGCTGCGTACACACCTGCAATTTTTCTCGTTGGAAAGGATCTTTCACGATCCTTTCCAACGAGAAAAGACTGCACGATGCATGAACGATGCTGTACATACAGCACCGTTCATGCTCTATGGAGAGGGGAGGGGGAGAGCGACGGAGCGGCACCCTGCTGCGCGCTCTCCCCTTCCCTTTCATTAGGATCGGTCGTCGTCCATGGATCCGCCAGGACGGTCGTCGGACGATGGACGACGACCGACTGTACACACGGCAGATTTTCGCCCGATAATTGGCCGATACCGATTATCGGGCGAGAAAAATTTGCCGTGTGTACGCAGCTTTACTCTGTTTCATAGGGAGGCCTTCTTAGTAGGTAGCAGAAAGAACAGATACTTTTTACTTTTTTTTTTTTTTTTTTATACCAGTTCCGTGCTCATGAACTTAAATTTATAAAAATTTCAATTTTCCATACTATGTGGATATGTAATGGGGGTTTAAATAAAAGCTTCATGTGGGCACCACATCTAAGATCTAGATGTTTGTAATCAAGAATTAGGATGGTACACCCGTGCCTTTGATAATGGCTTAAAATTGATAGCAGAATATTACCCCAATGTCCATAACATGGCACCACCCTGCTTCTGGTAACCTGGGACAATTATTTGATGTAAGGATGGACCATCACATATATTTTAAAAGGGTACAAACCTTTACCACAGTGTATTTTTTATAGTGAATGGTCTGACTATATTTGCAAAAATAGTGGTCTTTATTTCTCTTTAATGATAGATAACATGTAATTATGTAGCAGTTGGGAAAAAAAAGTACACTTCACAGTTGCTTGACAACAGCAAATCTTCCTGGTAGCTGACCTAGAGTGTTCCTTGTCTGAACATGATTTTTTTCATTCTCATTTACTGTGTGAAACATTGTAGTGATTTTTGCTGAAGGTCACATGCATTAAGTTTTTGACTTTTCTCTGCACATAATTTAATAAAAGAAACTGCAGAAAGAAGCAATGTCAAAAATGAATTATATTGCAAAGACTTATTCTAAGCAGTTTTGCTGCTCTTTTTACTGGGTTGATACTTTTCTCATCTTGGAGGTCAGTCAATCTTAAAGCAAAACTCAAAAATGATGTAACGAATAAAGTATAACTCTTAATTTACATTTTCACCTAGAGTGTGTGTGCCGTGTGCGCATGTATCAAACCAACGAAGCCACCTTGTGTTAAAGCGGCCTTAAATAATATTCTGTTTAGGTGCCACACTTTGAGCCTTCCTTTCTACCTCCAATTCTCAGTTCCTTTCCCCCTTCAAGTCGCACTTTCTCATGCACGCTCTCACAGTTAATCATCCTCACCTCCTTCTTGGTGCATAGCATTTGAGTGCCTGAGAGCAGTTAAGCACATATTTGCCAACCAACCTTTTAGCCTTTAGCCTTTGAATTTAGCCTTACTTCCTGGGATGCAAAATAGTGATAGGAAATCTGCAAGTAAGTACCGTAGTTTGTAGTTGGCCCTCAACAAAGTGTTACTGTTAGAATTTTTCCACTCACCTGTTCTGGAAACCACTCTAAAATTCTGAACTTACATTATTTACGAATCATGAACACCAGTACGAATAGAGGGATGTTCCTCCCCAATGTGGACCCAAGCTAATCCTTACCCTCCATATCCAAAACTTTAGGTAATAGTTTGTACCCAAGAATGTAATCTCTCTGTTGATTGAGGCTGCAGCTGTCCACTCCAAATGATGTTACAATCTAGCAAAGTGATTCTGCAGTTTGGGCCTAGACTACTGGATTTCCTCTTCATATGGTTTTATGGATAAGATGCTCTAAATCACAAGTACATCTGATATTGCTACTAATGTTACATGGTCAGCATGTGTAGTTTACTATTCTTATGTAACAATTAAATTTATAACATTGGAAATCTGATGTCCTAAATGTGTTGTCTTAGGTGTTTAACCTAACAAACTATATGTAAGTCAAGAATGTTTTCCTTTTTTTTAATCTGTAGGATAATCATGGGCCAGACGGGTAAGAAATCTGAGAAAGGACCAGTATGCTGGAGAAAGCGGGTGAAGTCAGAGTACATGCGCTTGCGGCAGCTCAAGCGGTTCAGACGTGCTGATGAAGTAAAGGTACATAGATAAACGTGTATAAATAGATGCAATACCGAGAGACTGTATAAAGTTACACTGGGACATATGTTACAGTAACTAGGTCAAAAAACACTATTTCAGATTGGTAATTTTGCACAGCTCATTAATGATGTAGACTAAATGTGAACAATCAATATAGTTACATAAGAATATGAGCTGGTTTATACTTTTAAGCGCCAGTAGGTTAAATTCCCATCAGGCTTTGCCTGTGTATTAGATCTACTTCAAAATGTATAAAAAACCTGTTCTCCCTTGTGGGTATCTTCTGTTCCTTTTCTGGCTCCGGGATCTTTGGCCATCTTAATATGATTGCATGTGTGCACGAGTTCATTTCCCAGCAGCTGGCCATGCCAAGTATGCTGGGTACATACTTTGAGCTGTATACAATATAGAAAGAAGTTCTGAAAAGGCAGTTTTATTTTAGTGCAGAAGGTGCATAGTCTGTCCCTTCTGTGATAAACAACCTGCTCACAATTTTGTATTATTCTGTAAAGTTCCCTTTATATGTAGTCTTCTCGGATGTACTTTCAGACCAATAAAAGCACCAAAACGGCTATTTTATTTCCCTCTTTTGTGTTTTATCTTTGATATTTTAACATGTAAAACCCTTAACTTTGAATGACATTGAGAACGTTTATTGATGGTGGTAAAGTGAATTTACATACTGTTGGCATGCATCTAAACGTAAACCTTTTGGAAGGGTTTCTTTTGACTTTTAAAAAAGTATCAAATTAAAAGCGCACATATGTGAATATCCATCCTAAGGTTGAGTTTAGAATGCATGATGTGTTCTGTTCTGTGATAGGTGTTTTTAATACAACTGTATGTGCCTTTTAATAAAAGAGAACACAGAGCTTGAACTAATGTTACAGATAGCACCTACAATAGGAGCTGAGTTTTCAGCGGATATCCTCAAAACCTATTGCACATGTAAACGAAAGTTAGGCCTGCTGCCTTATTTATTAAGATACTGTAGAATCCTCAATTTTTTTTTTTCCCAGAGACTTTTTCTGGAAAACTGGTCACTCTTTCACACTTGCTCTTCACCTTGGTTCTGTTCATTGTTAAAAAAAAAAAAAAGTAAAGATTTTTTTTTTTCTGTCTGTAATCCTCACAAAATAGGAACGATGATCTTTACTAATTATTTTACACTGCATATTTATTTTTAATCACCTTTGCAGAGTATGTTTAATTCAAATCGGCAGAAAATTCTGGAGCGAACTGAAATCTTAAACCAAGAATGGAAGCAAAGAAGAATTCAACCTGTGCACATTATGACCTCAGTCAGCTCTCTTCGAGGAACAAGAGAGGTTTGTGTTTAGATCTCCTAGTAGCATTTTTTATTTGTGATAATGGTGGTTTTGACGTTTTTAAGTAATTTGTGGCATGTACCAACCTGTCACAATAGGGGTGATTGTTGTGAAGGAGAATGTTGGGTGCTGAATGATTTACTGTTAACATGGAATCAAGAGTTTTACTATGCAGTTTCTAACAATATAAATGTATCGCAAAAATCTGATACCAGATTCAGGTGTGATAATGGCAGCTTTTTATCAGTTGTTGCCTGCCCCTAAAATTTGACTGCTTTTTGTACATTCCAAATAAAATGTCCTTTGACCCTTTTGCACAATCTTACTGTAAAACCCTTTTTCTTGGAGTCCTATATCTCTGTTTTTACTTTTGGCAGTGCTTCCTATATACTGAGATATGCTGTGGCAGTAGGAGGGTTTTACTTGAGCTGGCCTACAAGTTTTTTGCAGTGTCCAACTTTCCTTGTAGTCAACAGTATAACTTGGACTCCAATTTGATACTTAGTTTGATAATAAGATTACAAAAATATCCTTTTATTGCATTTCGTTTTCATCTTCAAGGCATACTGGAATTGAGGAAACATTGATTTTAGGGGTCACTGCATTAAATGTTAGGGTACTAATCCTTACCAGCATTATCCAAAACTAAGTAGAAAGGTTGTGTCTTGACTTGAATAACATTCTCATGGTCATATTATTTTCTCTCTTCATTTTAGTGCTCTGTAACTAGTGATTTTGATTTCCCTAAACAAGTTATTCCACTGAAAACCCTCAACGCTGTAGCCTCTGTGCCTATTATGTACTCCTGGTCTCCCCTTCAACAGAATTTTATGGTAAGTAATTCTGGATTGCCAACAATCCCAAATATATATTTATCGGGTATAAGTATACCAGCAAATATAAATGTTCGGCAGTAGCTGAATTTGAGCGACGCTGTACTTGAATAAACAGTTCATTAAACAAACATTGTTTAGACAAATGTTTTTTTTCCAAGTCTTTGGAAATAGTATGGGAATGTGAAATATGTTTATAAGCAACTCCAAAACTTATTGTTCGACATGCATTAGACGTGCTGCTTGCTCATTTGCAGCCAGGTATTTTATGATAATTTTATGAGTTCTAAAAAAACAACTATTGATGTATCTATCTTTAAATGAGCTGTCTTATGTACCTTGGTTACAGTATGCATGCTGGTAATCACCTTTTGACATATTTTAGACTTTTTGCAAAAAATTGAAATAGTATTTGCCTTTTCATAAGTTTTTTTTTTTTTCTTTTTTTTTTATAAAACTGGCAAAAAACCATAAGGACATCAAGTTAGTTTTTTTTTTTTTTTTTTCTGTCCTGATTTCCCTCCTTACTTTAGTTAGATTCTAATGCTTTTCTACTGCCATATGTCGGTAGTGGATTAGAGTAGAAAATGAAAGAGCAGCCTTTTGGTGGTTTGGAATTTTGTCACAAGTCCAGCACATTTCCTTACACTTTCCTTGCACTCTAGGTACAATAAAGAAATTTCCCTTACTCCGAATGTATAAACATATTCTCTCTTAAAACACAATATTGCATGATTATTGCGCTTTGACACGCACACTGTCAGACCAGTTTAGCATTGACTGGTTCTTAGCCCTGAGGCATTCTGTGAACTTCCTTCAAATCTGAGATTGAGAGTTAATTGTTTGTGTAGTGTTCAGTTGTATGTTTTTTTTTTTTTTTTTTTTTTCTATTCTAGGTAGAGGATGAGACTGTACTGCATAACATTCCTTACATGGGAGATGAGGTGCTGGACCAAGATGGGACTTTTATAGAAGAACTGATCAAAAACTATGATGGAAAGGTCCATGGAGACAGGGGTATGATGCGTCACTCATTGATTTTATTTGACCACCCTTACTTACTTTCTATTTAAGGGTGCATTGCTGGTATCATTTTCCCTGTCTACACACATGCAAGAATTGTTGCTGGAAAGGATCTTTCACAATCCTTTTCAACGACAAACAACTGCACGATACATGAATGAATGCTGTACATACATCACCGTTCTGCTTTATGAAGAGGGGAGGTTGAGAAGGACGGTGCAGCACCCTGCTGCGCTCTCTTCCCCTTCACTTCCATTACGATTCTTCGAGGTTCATCGTCCGTGGAATCCACCAGGCTGGTCGTTAAGACGATGGACGACATCAGCCCTGAGTCGATTATCAGACGAGGACCATTGCACGTGTGTACCCAGCCTTGGGTGTTTAGGCTTGGTGTATGACTTATTTGTATCTTTCCTAACAACCTTTTCAGCTTCTTTTATGCTTTAGCATTTATAATTTATTCTTTCTGTGAATCTACCATTTCTGAAAATATTTATTTCCAGCTGCTTTTGTAACGGTTTTATTTTTTTGCTGCTATTTTAGTTCATAGCTAATCAGGTCTGAACTAGGAGAAATGACTTCTATTTGAAAATAAAGGTTTACCCTAATCTGTATTTACTGTATGAGTGCCTACTAGTTTTGGTCTATAACAGTAAGTGTTCTAACTTTTGCAGTCAGCAATGAATGGTAGCCTATAGCGCACAAATGGTCAATTTTTTTAGTCCATATTTTTCTTAATATGTATGAGTAAACAATACATGACAATAGATTGTCAGAACAATATATATCTATACCCAGTGGAAGTGCAGTTGTACAACAGTAACAACCTTTCTTGCCTTAACTTTGCCTTCCCATTCTCTCAGGAATGCCACAGGACATAACCTTTAAAAAAATCCTTCTTTCTTTGCATCCTGTTCTCAGGTGGCGACACTTTCTCCTTATCCCTGAATTGATATTTTGTATCTATCTATCATTTTGAGTCTTGCTAATAACCTAGTCACATCCTATCAAAAAGAACTCGCCTTTACCTCCACTTTCTCTAAGCTGAGTGTATTATGGAAGAATGCATTTCTTTGAATGTTCATTCTTTTATTCCTGTATGTTGAGGAGTAGTTTGTTTTCTTACATAGAAAACTGAAAGGTGTCAGAAGTGCTTTCCCTCACATAGGTCTTCACACAGGTCTACCATACCCTTTAGATGCCAAAACACTTACTCTGAACAATCCTGAGCAGTTGTGTATTTAGATCTAATTTTTTAGACCTCTAGACCTTTGGCTGTAAAGATTGCCTACTGGAAACTATGTTAATAGGAGACACCAGCTTCACCTGCTGGCTGTATAGATGACGGTAGTTGAATGTAAAACACACCATATGGCCAAAAGGATGTGTGGATACCTGGCCATTGCACATACATTGAGACCAAAAAGTTTTTTTTTTTGGAAAAAAGTTTATTTACAATCCAAGTCGCAAAAGTTTGGGAAAGGCCCTTTTTGAGCCTTAAACCTTGGCCTTATTGAACACCTTTGGGATGAGCTAATATCCCATTTTCATGCCATATTGTCTTATCCAATTTCATTTCCTAGACCTTAGAAGTGTTTGGACACGATCCAGCTCAAAAAAGGTACCAGCTCTGTATGTCCATGGTTTTGATAATGGGATGCCTAACACGCTTGTATAGGATTTATTGTTTGGTTTCCGGTTTCCTTGGACTTTTGCCACTAGTAAACATATTCTTTTTTTCAGTCCTGACCACAGGCAATGTAATGAATTGTTCCTAAATCATTTTCAGACTGATCATTAGTTCATTATGGACTCATGTAAAATTCTTTAACATGTTAAATGTCCCACCAAACTATTTTTTTTTTTTGGAACCGTTCTTGCATTCTTTGGTAAAGAGAGGGTAAATATTTTGTCTTACATGTTGGTGGCCTTGGTTGAAGCCTTTTTCTCTAGCTGGCTGATAATTGCAGCTGTTGGTTAATGTTTTTTTTTTTTTTTTTGTTTTTCCTCCAGCCAAATCTCTTGGCAGCTATGTAAAGCTCTTGTTCTATAACAATCATGGGTCAGGCTGCGCTGGTGGGAACACTAGCAATGTAAAATGCTGAAATTCCTCTGTTGTTTTTGTGAAATACACACATGGGTATGTTACAATTTCAGATGATCCTGGGAAAAGGAAAGATCCCAGCACATAATTTGTCTGTTCTGTTTTTGTTTTGTTTTTTTTTTGTTAATTCTTTAAACATGAGCTGTCTAAAGTTAAAATGCAGTGTAATTTTTGGAACACGAGGGAGATAAAGCCTGTTACAAGAAACCAGCATTCAATATTAAACATATTTCTGTACAATGTACTGCTTTTGACTTTAAAAGTACTGACATAATCATACCTCCAGGGAGGTGTAGGCTTCCTATGCTTGGCCTAATAAACATGGCTTTTAATGTATTCTGTACTTGTGCTGGGTAACTCTGTAATGCAAGTGATACGCTTTTTTTTTTTTGTTTTAGAGTGCGGTTTTATTAACGACGAGATATTTGTGGAGCTTGTTAATGCCCTAAGCCAGTACAGTGATTATGAAGATGATGAGGATGGGGATGACAATCATGATGATGACATAGATGACAAAGAAAAGGATCAAGATGATGGCATGGATGGTGAGCAATCATAACTGTTTTTCTTTTCAACAAAAGAGCATGGCTTCTAAAAAAAAAAAAAAGTACAGCCTGAGGAAATGTAAAAAAGTTAGGAGACATTTTTGCAAATTTTATGTCCTCCTATTGTTCTCATTGTTCTCCTATTTGTACTTATGGTCAACAGTAGAAATGTACATGACTTGTCATTTTAAAGTCCTAATGGGTAACCTTTAATACTGTGGTGCAGTCAGGCTGTTTAGACCTTAATAAAATATCTTCTATTCTTTGCTGCATCAATAGTTTAAAAAAAAAAAAAAAAAACCTGTACTACTAGCAGACCCCAGTACCCTAGAATAAAATTTCTGGCACGGCCCGGTATTTGTACAGCTCTGCCATTCTCAGCAGCTCCTGTGTAAGCAGTGTGAAGAAAGCGTCCCGCGCTCCCGCTTGTTGCGCTCCTGCTGTCACTAGCTTTAGAGCAGTGTGAGGATACCCTTCTGCTCAGGGTAATTATACAATCAATTGTTAACAGGTACAGGGGGGCGTATCATCATTTTATGTATTCTTGTCTCCTCAAACAGAAAAGAGGTATGAGGAAATCTGTTCTCTTTATCCTGGTAATCTCTGAATGTGTGTAATAAAAACATACTTTACATTTCCTTCCAGACAAGGTGACCCAACTGCCACGGAAGTTTCCTTCTGATAAAATCTTTGAGGCAATATCTTCCATGTTTCCTGACAAAGGAACAACAGAAGAGCTGAAAGAGAAGTAAGACACGTTATGACCTTGTGTGTATGACTTTATAGTTGTCTGTGTACAGAGTGAATATTCCACCGTTTATTATAGATCAGTTTTGTATTATAAATAATAAATGTTCCCTTTTAGTTAGGTAAACCAATGCAGAGGTAAGTAAGTTGCTGTAGTAGTTTGGGCACATGCATGTTGAATTTAGAATCTTGTTAGGAAACTGGCAGTCCCTTTCTAAGGGCAAATAAAACTTGTGCTCCAAATGTAGAGCATTACACAAAAAAGTGGCTGTTTCCACATCTTGGTGACTCTCCGGCTTCTATGTTAATTGACAATTTCACGATCCATAAACATTGTCCCCGAGCACAGACAAATGGGTAAGCCTTTTGGTGCTGTTGACCTTGGTGATGGGTCTGACAAGTAGAAGAAACAAGCAATATGAGTAGTAGAGATTCAGACTCCTGACTAATCTTTGACTGGGATCTCATCATGATTGGTACCGTATGATGCCCTCATTTAGGTATGTAGTTGACTCATCATAATTCTTAGTTCCACCCAACTGCTAGGAGTCCTTGAGAAGACTGAGCCAGTCTGAAATCTGTTTAGATGGTTTTCTTGCTGATTTATTGTGATCTGGTCTGTTGACACTTCTTTGGAAAAGATGAGCCATGTTGACAACTCTTAAGGATTGTGTGTGCACTACTAATGATCATCCAATGTATTTATTCTGAAGATTGTACTGCATCATGCATTTTATTTATTCTTTATTGTGGACTTAACAAAATGACTAAAAAGGAAACCATGCAGTTTTAAAAATAGCATGTCTTCATCTTGCCAAGACTGCTGATATTGGCACAAAAATTATTTCACTGATCAGCAAATTCCAGTCCAATTGTACAGTAACTGACACACTTTAAACTTGCAGGTAGCTGTAATCTATTTACACCATTCAGACAACAATGGAGCCATAGAAAGCTGGTGCTGCACAAATAGTTTGCATGTGCCTTAAAAAAACCAGTACAGCCTGAGGAAATGTAAAAAAGTTAGGAGACATTTCTGCACCTGTTATGCCCTCTATTTGTCCTCCTATTTGTACTAGTGGTCCACAGTAGAAATGTACATGGCTTTTGTCATTTTAAAGTCCAAATGGATCACCTTTATTACTATATTGCAGTCTTGCTGTTTAATATATATGAAATATGCCTTCTATTGTTTGCTGCATTAATAGTTAAAAGAAAAACCTGTGCTAGTTGCATGTGGGAGCATGTCTAATGTAATGGCTTAGTATAGTGGTCACCAACCTTTCTGACTGCAGACACCAGTAACATAGAATGAAATGTTTGCCATGGCCTGGTATATGTACAGCTCTGAAATTCTCAGCAGCTCCTGTGTAAGCAGTGTGAGGAGAGCCTCCCGCTGGTTGCGCTCCTGCTGTCACTAGCTTTAGAGCAGTGTGAGGAGGGCCTCTGCCTCCTGCCATTTGTGGCCCCCGAACTGGCCACAGACTAAACCCACATTGCAACAACATTGGTCAGGTGGGAGAGCTATGTACCTCTGAACAATGCCCAGCAGGGAGTGCTGGACTGCACAGGACACAGGGTTGTTGTCCCTTGGTCCTACATGACTATGCTCCTTTTTTTTTTTTTTTTAATCTTTGATATACAATTTTGTATATTACTGTACTTTTAGTTTTATATGCCATCTAAACACCGTAATATTAAAAAAAAAAAATAAAAGCAACAAATTATGCAGCTCTGTACATTAAAAACTTAAGATGGCATACTCGACCTAGCCAAAAATTTGTTAAATGTCCTTTTGATAAAAGGGTAAATATACAATCAATTGTTAACAGGTACAGGGGGCGTATCATCATTTTATGTATTCTTGTCTCATCAAACAGAACAAGAGGTATGGGGAAATCTGTTCCAGTGACAGTTGTCTAAGAAGGAAATTCCCCTTGCTTTGGGAGATTTCCTCTCACTTGTATTCCTTCGTCTGGTAGTAAAGGAAAATCTCCTGCACTGTACATAGATAGCAAAGATGAACCTGTACAGTTTTAAGCTTCCACTATGATTTTCAGCTGCCCGAGGACAACAAACCCACCTAAGTAAAACATGCAAACTCTGTACTGTTTCCATGATGGAAATCTAACGTCTAATCGTTGCAGTAAGTCGACTGCTAACCCTTTCCAATATGCATTTCACATTTAATGGATTGTCATGTGTGTACCCTTTCCTAAATGTGCAACATATTTTTTTTTCTGTTTTTTAAAAACAAACAAAAAGTAATATATACTGCAGTTTACCAGTGCATTAATTTTCCTTTGTTCTTTATTTTTTTTTTGCAAGTACATACAAAAACCTGCACATCTTGTCAGAAATCTTGTGTCCTTTCTGTTCACGCTGTTCTGTTCACGTGCACAATAGATGCCTCTGTAGCAAATATACTTAAAACAACTCTCCCTGAAGTATGTAAATGCATACTTGTTTTACTGCCTGTGCTGCTAAATGCTACCATTGTAAAGAGAAATCCTCCCATTAAGTCCGTTTGGAAACAGACATTTCTGGGAGTTCCGATCCCCTGTGTGTCTCAATGTATTCAGTGGTTTTTCATACCAACCCCACATCACTATTGTGTCCTTAGGAGGTGCAGGGGTTTGAGGGATATCAACATTTTCAAAGTTGACTATTTTTAACAGTCTTTTAGGAAAGTTTTCTTTTCATTGCATCAACACCATAGGCAGCAGGAGACATAAGTATTTACAGCTGTCTTTCCAAGATAATCTTCTGTTGGGTGTCTTTGTGTTTTTTTTTTTTTTTTTTTTGTAGCATTCGATAAACATTCCTATTTTAGATTAACTATGCATCTACACTTTTCAGGTACAAGGAACTGACTGAGCAGCAACTACCTGGAGCTCTTCCTCCAGAATGCACCCCGAACATAGATGGACCAAATGCAAAATCTGTGCAAAGGGAGCAGAGTCTTCATTCATTCCACACTCTATTTTGTAGAAGATGTTTCAAGTATGATTGCTTCTTGCATCGTAAGTATACTCTTGATTTACATATATTTTAAAGAGCATGAAATTATATTAGCCCTTAGCTTTTGCTATCATGATTTACACTGTTGTACTGCAGTGCAGCAAGTCCAACACTGTTTATTTTAAGAAGGCCATTTGTTGCTTATGTGTATTTGTAAGACTACTTGAAGCAATTCATTGACAATAGTTTTGTTTTTCAGCTTTTCATGCTACTCCAAACACCTACAAAAGAAAAAATAATGAAGCTGCAAATGATGGAAAGCCATGTGGACCCAACTGTTACCAGCTTTTGGTAAGCTATGTGCAGTATGTTTTCTCCCAAAAAAAAAAAGGATGCAAAATATATGTCCTCCCTTAAACAGTGTGCATGCTGCTGGGCCTGCCACAATCATGGTATTGTATGCATTTTGCATTACACACTAGTGCTTTGCATGTTTTTCTCCATAGAGAAGAAATAATTGGCTGTTCACAAATATTGTTTTGTTGTGGAAAGTGCTTGTCCCCGTATGGCCCCGTTTTGTGGCAAGTGATGTTTGGCATGATTGCTTTGCTTGCTTTTAATAGGCTGTGAATGACTTTCATAACGTGTGCTGCTGCCATGTCATTCATCCTGGAAGGAATAGACATAGTTCCACAATGATGGATGAACAGAATCTGACAATAGCACACACATTATTTTTAATATACCATTCATTAATGACCTATAATTTCCATGTGTCCAGAATAAGGCTCTGTGCTGGCAGATTTTTGTTTTATTCAGGTTTTACATTTACATACGTAGTTTTGCTTTAAGGTGATAAAATGCAGTTCAAATGATAATTGGCTGCAGGTCAAATGCCACTGTTAATGATTCGTAGCATCTCAAGCTGATTCTGTCCATACAATCCTGCAGATACCATTCTTCCAGTCTGTGGGTGGCTAGGCTCTCTCCTCCGCTGTGTGTATGAAGGTAGTCATAGTTACTACCCAGGCTTGACTTCTAATGTCTATCGGGGGAAAGTAGGGAGGGGATTGGTAGTGTACAGAGAAAAGATGTGCTTGTCAATGCAGCTTCCATATATTGACAAGGACAATGCTTTTCTGGCAAGATCAACAGGTATTTTCAATGCTTGCTAAAAAATGTTCCTGGTCCAAAAAGTAAAAATAAATGCAGTCAATGCATCTAAAGACTGATAAGTTGCAGTATAAATAGCCTTTTGTTTCTTACCCTTGTTCGGGTTAAAAAGCAGCAGTGGTGAGGTACAGATGGAACTGGATACATTAAGGCAGTGTTCACAATTGATTTATAAAGAGGGTTACCTTTTTAGACTGCAATTTCTCATAAAGCATTAACTTGAGTGTGACTTAAAGCATTATCAAAGTAATAATTCTTTTTGCTTTTTTAATTGCAACACCCTAATAAAAAAGGGTGCAGCACCGTCCCCTAATTCTCGTTCACCTAGGTGATCGAGAATGAACGGGTGCCAGATCCTTCTGGGACACCAACATCGCGCATCCCGGAAGGCTCTTGGGTGCTCCTTCTGTGCATGCCCTGGCATCTCGGGCATGTGCAGGAGGAGTCTTCGTTAAAAGGGGGAAAAGTTGCTGATCTCACGCATGCGCAGATTGAGGGTTTTTCAATTTACTTCCTCTTCAATTTTTGTCAATTACCTACACCTCATAGCAGGCCTTTGTTTTCTAGGAAGGTGCAAAGGAATATGCTGCAGCACTAACTGCAGAGAGGATAAAGACCCCACCAAAGCGCCCAGGTGGCCGCCGACGAGGCAGACTTCCAAATAGCACTAGCAGACCTAGTACGCCAACTGTCAACGTGTCAGAAGCCAAAGACACCGATAGTGATAGAGAAGCCGGCACAGAGACTGGTGGCGAAAGCAATGATAAGGAAGAGGAGGAAAAGAAAGACGAAACTTCTAGTTCTTCTGGTAAGTTGACTGGTAATGAGCTGCTTGTTTTAGGCAACTTTAAACATCTGTTATTAAGTGTACATACTCACTTGTTCCCACAATGCATTATTTTTTTCTAGAAGCAAATTCTCGTTGCCAAACACCTGTCAAGATGAAGCCAAATGAGCTCCCGGAAAATGTTGACTGGAGTGGCGCAGAAGCATCTCTGTTTAGAGTCCTCATTGGCACCTATTATGACAATTTCTGTGCTATTGCCAGATTGATTGGCACAAAAACATGCCGACAGGTATTTTTTTGTTTTCTTCTATGTGTTGCCACTTTTGCTTCCCCATAAAGCCATAAGCAAAATGGCCTATTCCTAAAGAAGAAATAACAGATTACAATTCTTTCTTTATTTTCTCAAACATGATCCTTAAATATATTAAAAAGCGTTTAGATATTCTACAGCAATATATGGTTCTGGTATTGTAATTAACTCAATGTGGCCATCAGTGGGAAATAGGGGAGGTGGGGGGACGTGCCACTAAGCTCTATTGTTATGTATGTTGGTCAGTGATATCAATGTGGCAAATGGTATTTGGTGATCATGCTGGCTGGCACTAATAAAAGTGCTATTGCATTGGGGGGGGACATTAGTTTACAAACTTAATTATATTAAACCTCACTGGATCCAAAGCTTTTTAGATTAAAAATAAGTTTTGTGACTTAAACTCTATATATACTATATAAACTTCGGGCTTTTTCAGCAAAATAATTAAGGCTTGGTAGGTAAACTTGGTAGGAAAAATTAGGCCTAAATCCCCAAGTAATAAATTATAAATTCAAACTGAAATTTTATTTGCCTATGAAAAAAGAAACTTTTTTTATTCTTGATATGTATGCAAAGTAATAAATTACTATGCATTCCTTGCATAAGCTATACAGACATTTATCATTGGTTTATTAAAATGTGCTGTTATTAAGAATAACCTGTACATTACTTGTTTCTCATCATTTATTTTTGAGCCGCTTGGTAATAATTTTGTAATTTTAGTGACTGGTTAAACTAATTTCTGTTTTTCAGTCTGTAGTTAGGTTTCTTTTTTAGGAACTGCCAATTTTCCATGATGTGTTGTGATTTATGTTCATGTTTAATACTTAGGATGTTTAGAGAGGCGTTATAAAATTCTTGTGAATGTGTCAGTGCTTTACTTGTGGGTTTCTCCTCTAGTTACACATTTTAATGTTTACAGGTATATGAGTTTAGAGTAAAAGAGTCAAGTATCATCGCTCCAGTCCTTGCTGAGGATGTGGACACTCCACCAAGGAAGAAGAAGCGGAAACACAGGTACGTTTTTGCACAGAAATTGCTTCAAAGATGTGCCAACAAAAAAAAGTTGCAATCATCCTCATTTCTGCTCATTAAGCTTTTGACTAGAATGAAGTGTTAGGGCACTTCACCAGCCTCTCTTGTATTCCTAGTTGATAAAGTAAATTAAATTCTTTCACCATCAAAAACATCCCAGCATTGGCATCTTTCATTATCTTCTTTTAAAACTGGACCTTAAAATCTGCTGCTTTCCCCACCTGGGGTCAAATAGCAAAAATAAAACCTATGGGCCAAAAAAAAGAGAAAGCATGTTAGTTCATTAAATATAATTGAATAAGGTGGGATTGTTAATTGTAGTTGGGTGTGTTCGTGGATAGGGTGAAGAGAAAGAATAAAGACAGACAAGTATATCATTTATTGTTTGCTAGATGATTATATATCTGATCTAGGAATTAAATGTCCCAGCAACCAACGTTCACATTTTAAAAAAAAAAGAATAGTTAATAGAGTGCACTGTTTATAATTACTGCATAAGCCGTGGTGTTTATATATTTACATTTAATTTCAGTTTGCTCAAAATCATTGTTGTGATGTGGAGCAAACAAATCCACCCCCTATACAAATTCTTTCTCCCTATTTATCTGTAGTTTCTGTAGCTTTTGTAATTGGAGTCCTTAATAATCTAAACTGGTTGTTCTATTTTAAATTTAATAGATTGTGGGCTGCGCACTGCCGAAAAATACAACTGAAAAAAGGTATGTATACAGTACAACCTATGTTGGTGTAATCAATCCTACAAAATTCTGTAAAACTTGGCATTCGGTTGACTGAAAAGTTGATTTGAAACGGCTTAAACATCCTGAAATGAATTGTCTGCAAAGTTGCTGAGTGTGTGTTCATGAATTTCGGAGTCAACAAATAGTCGGCAATCAGTATATAAAAATGTATTGTGTATGTATGAGAGAACAATAGGGCTGCCATTTTCAGAAGTATTTAAGTTAAAAGTACAGCCAAAGAGCTACCTTAAAATAAAAGAAATGTGTTTGGCAATGTCAGCCTCATGATCCTGTCTCTTGAGGTAGCACTGTCTGATCTACCTCTTTACTTTCATAATATGATTCCACCATGTTGGAGCAGCAGTCATTCCAAACTGACTACAGCTTTCATGCATGCTCTTCTGCCTTATTTGGCAGAACATCACTTGATTGTGACATATAAAGTGATGTAGCTATGATTTATTACAGCTTATGTGCCCTTCAGATCTCTAAGGTCTGTTTTTATGTTTTTCCAGATGGCTCCTCAAACCATGTTTACAATTACCAGCCTTGTGATCACCCTCGCCAGCCTTGTGATGGTTCCTGTCCCTGTGTGATTGCACAGAATTTCTGTGAGAAATTCTGTCAGTGCAGCTCTGAATGTAAGTAACAAATAAAAGGATACTATTGAAGAAATGCAACAGTGATATATTTTTCTTAATATGGGTTGTAGTTTTGTATCTTTTTTTCACATTTAATCACACTAATATGCTTTATTCATAAAGGCCAAAACAGGTTCCCTGGATGTCGCTGTAAGGCCCAATGCAACACCAAACAGTGTCCATGTTACCTTGCTGTGCGGGAGTGTGACCCAGACTTGTGTCTCACCTGTGGGGCTGCTGATCACTGGGATAGCAAAAATGTTTCATGCAAGAACTGCAGCATTCAGCGGGGATCCAAAAAGGTCAGTAAAACAGACAAACAACCACATTAAACATTCCTCAGATTTCTCCAATGGTAGGCCACAAGACAGATCAGCTAGTACACACATCCAGTGTAATCTTCACTTTACCCCTCTTTAACTTTACCACTTTAGATACTGCTTAAAAGTATATTGCCTGTCCGTTCATACTCTAAAACCCCTTTAAATTTATATTTCAGCTAATTAAGCCATGTTTAGGTCTTTGTGATAATCATCCCTGGAAGCTCTACTAAATCTTCACTTTTTTGGCATGTTTGCGTTCTCTAGTCAATACCTGTCAGTCGCTTTTCATGCAGCCATCTGGGTGTACCAGGTCCTAGCTGACATCCGGTTTGCATATATTGGACTAATTTAAAGAGTATGCATTCACAGTAATGCACAGTTATTCTTTGCCCCTCACCTTTGCTTGGTTTACCTTTTTCTTGTTTGGGGTGTGCCATCAGGTTGGTACAACTACATAGCCCACTGTTCATCTTTCAGTGGAATCTCCTGAGCTAGAGTGTGAATACATACACCCTAGCTCAAAAGAAGACCATGCTTTTTATTCTGTGGGATCTGGTTCTACTTTTGAGTCAGAGTGATCTTGGTAGCACACCTCTTGAGTGTTTACATGGGAGCAGCAGGTATCCACTTTAAAGGTCCATGATGCAAAACTGCTGAGAGAAATCGGTAGGATTCCTTTTCTGTCGTCTTACTGAAAATGTTTGCCTGGCTGGGATGTTGATTCTGTAGATTTAGGAGTCATTGCTCCAGAAAAGGTATGCAGCTGGTGAAATCAGAACTCGTCAATATTTTATTACTACTACCATTAACTTCACTGCCAGGCAACTTACACTTTAAAAAGGTGTAATCAACAGTGTCTGCTCTTCTAAGAAATGTTTTTTATGAAACAATTACCATGCAATATTTACTATTTGGTGCAAATGCTACCAATTGTTACTGCATCCAAATATTTATCACCCCTCCTTTTTTTTTTTTACTAGACAATATGAAATACTGTAAGGTAATTAAAGTACCCATATTATGAGAAGCATGGGGGCTGCCACTGCTTTCTTCTGTAATTGGCAGTTGGCTGGTATGTGTTAAGATTCCTTTTCAGAAAGTAAGCATCAGGGTGCTGTGCAAATGAATGTAAGACAGGTAAAAATCTGATCTGTTCACAACTGAACCTTTTATAGATATTGGCACAATATTGCCTATGGTGTAAGATCTTCAGACATTAGTAGCTTGTTTGGCTATGACAGAGCAATATAACTGAGCAGATATTCGGCAAGTGCACATGTGGACGGATTCACATTGGTGCATTGCTGTTATTTTCATGTCAAAATGAAGAACAAATATAACAAATGCATCACACTGTGTTTGCTATGTTACCATACATTAGTTACAGGAGATACTGCAGCTCACTGGTGCAAATGGTCCCTAAAGAGAATCTGTCAGCATAGAAATTTGAGCCTCAGCTGCTTTGTTCTGGATTTAAATGGTTATTCTTGCCGCGCATTTCAGTAAAGTTTGCGTGGTCTGCAATCTTCTTTTTGGCCACCCATTTTCCAAACGATAAAGAATAAGGTGCACCTTTTAAAAATGTCTGGGGACAACTTGCACATTTCTGTCCTGACAGGTCCCCTTTTGCAGCTTATAGGAGTGGCTCCTGATTGTCCATGATTTGGTCATGTTGACTGTATAGAAGATTGATATTAATATTGCCTTTTTTGTGGGTTAGAGGCATGTAACCTATACCCTGTCTGTGTTTGCCTTCCCTCTTCCAATAACACATGGTCCTGCAGCCTGATTTCATCCATTTTTGGCAGAGGCCCATTGGTAGGTAAGGCCTCTTGAATTCTTGTAGTAGATGCACGTATTGGGCAGTACGGGCTGCACTGACATACAGAACATGCAGAAACTGAGCTGACCATTTCAGAACATTTTTTTTTTTTCCGTAGCAACCAATGGTAAACAGCCTTGTGAGAGCAAGTGTCATTAACTTTGTATTCATGTACTCCATTATTTTTGTGGCTTATAAAAATAAAAGTGCCATTGAATGTGTGCATTGCAACAGGTGCAGTTTTTTGTGGTTCTGTTGCTTACGCTTGCCATTTTCATATATTTGATTTCTGTCTTGTGAGCTTCTTTCCTTTATGGCAATGACATTGACATGTCTGTAATAGATCCCCCTATTCTGTGCATTCATGTACGGATATTTAAATGTAAACACCAACCTGTTTAATATCTGTTTTCTCAGCATCTACTACTGGCTCCTTCTGATGTAGCTGGCTGGGGAATCTTCATTAAAGACCCCGTACAGAAGAATGAGTTCATCTCTGAATACTGTGGAGAGGTAAGAATAGTCAGCAATATTGTATTTTCACACGTGGGGTTAAAGTGTAGGCTCCCTGGACTGACCTGATATAAAATCCTTTGTTTCCCTTAGCAGTCAATTGAATGTTTTTTTTCTGTTTTATAATCTACGCTGGAAAAACAACTGATTTGGCTGCTTTTAGCATCTAAAAGTTAAAATCAAGTAGCCTAATGCAAAACTGTAATTTTTATCACTTTTAGCAATAAATGTTTACAAATGTGTACACTGAACATTTTCATTACATGTATAAAATGTTCATCACACACATGTTAAAACCATGATATTGGGCATTGTGTTGCTCTGAATTCTCCTGTCATCTGACACAATAGGGCTAACAAGACTACATGCTGAGCTTTCTAATCATGAAAATGCTTATGGTTTTACCTTTTTTGTTGCCTCTTCAGTGCTGTATGACCAAGCAGGAAAATGTGTCTACCTCTGACCTTTTTCCGCTTTGGGTTTGTAAAAAGAGCAGAATGGCTCATCAAGTTATCTTTAGACGTGAATTTTCAGAAAATCTCCATAAACATGTTACATATACTGCAGCAACCTAGTGGTCTGTAAAAGGACAAGGAATATAATATGGGTTCAGGAACATGCTCACCTTAACATGGTGCTTATGCAATTTTATTCATATGACATTTTTGATCTATAGTAATGTGAAAAGAATGTACTGCTTAGAGTTCTTCCTTGGCAACCACTGGCATGTTTCCCAACGCTTTTTGCTACAGAAGGTGAAAGAGAGCTCAATGGTTGCTAGGAGGTAAAGCTACTTATTCTTGGGCCCCTATATAAATGCCATCACGCCTGTGCACTGCATTCACTAAGTAGACAAAGAGCAAAATGTAAAGCTAGCTGAGTAACATTGAATGGTTGTTGGTATGCAATACTTTGTATAGCATTATTAACATGACTTGAAAATAAAGCAAATATTAGGTAGAATACAGAGGGAAAAGTGTGGAAGGGATCGGTGATCTGGATGTGCAGGCTTTACTGATAATATATAAATCCCCCTAATATTTACTTTGTAAATTACTCTAAGATCTTGGTATAATCTTCCAGCAGGCAATAGATTAATGTCAATATATAGATGTGCTGCATATTTCAGTGTTCAGACCTATATGCTGTATTCAACAGATCATATCTCAGGATGAAGCAGACCGAAGAGGCAAAGTGTATGACAAATACATGTGTAGCTTTCTCTTCAACTTGAATAATGGTAAGCTTGTCTTCTAAATTGCCAGGGTATGAAACAATGCTTGCCATTTCAGATTTTTTTTTCTCTCTCTCCACATTCTAGGTTCTATTTCAGCTAGTTGTGACTGGAGTCCACAAAACATCCGTATAGAATTCTGTATATTTCTATGCTGTAATTATATTGAAATAATCTGCTTACACACTTTTTCTGGTTTTAACAACCCTACTGCAGATGCTGTATTATCTTGGCCAGTGGGTCACAAAGCAACCTCTGTTTTATGTCCTAATGCTATTTTAGAATCAAGACAAATGTCTGTAAATTTTCTGCATTCTTTCATATGTTTTATTTCTCTTTTAGATTTTGTAGTTGATGCAACCCGCAAAGGAAACAAAATTCGCTTTGCGAACCATTCTGTGAATCCGAACTGCTATGCAAAAGGTATGCGGTATAGTACGTTGCTCAGTGTGTAGATTTGTTTCCTTTACCAGTGACATTAAGGACATTATGACTCCAGCAAATCTTTGTACATATGCAGGAAATTTTGACAGCAGCCTTAAAGGGATTTTTTTTTAATGTTGATAAACATAATTTTTTTTTTTTTTATAGTAGTATTATATCCATATAATGAAATGCCACATTCAATTATTTTTAAGTAATACCTCAAAATTAGTGTGAATTTGTTGGGAATACACATGGACTCTTCAGTTCCACAGTGTGTTAATGAAATGTATGATAACTGTAGGTGATTTGTCTGATTTGAAATTTTTTTTTGTTTTCCTGTTTCAGTAATGATGGTTAATGGTGACCACAGGATAGGAATTTTTGCAAAAAGAGCCATCCAGACAGGTGAAGAACTCTTCTTTGACTATAGGTACGTATGGCATCAGACGATTAGTAAATACTGTTAATCCTTTTTTTTTTTTTTTTTTTTGCAAACAAGATGATCTGTTACTATTGATATTTTAATGTACAGTAAGGGCCTGTGTTCTTGGACTTAAACTACGTACACACTTGGTTCTCGCCTGATAATCTGGATATTCTCGGACGAGAATCTGAAGTGTGTACAGCACGCGTTTGTTCATCGCCCGAATGACCGTCCTGGCGGATCCACGGATGATGAACGACAAACAATTGTAATATGTAATACAATGTAAGTGAAAGGGGAGAGTGTGCAGCGGGGTGCTGCTCTGTCGCTCTCCCCCCTCCGCATTGCATAGAGCAGAACGGTGCTGTATATATAGTGTCGTTGGAAAGGATTGTGAAAGATCCTTTCCAATGACTATAATTGCAAGTGTGTATGTGGCTTTAGAAGCTTGTCAAACTGATGCAAGCCCTGAAATTATTCCAAATTCACTGATCGATAAATTGACTTCTCTGGACTGTTTAAAGAGGGTTTTGCATTCCCATAGTACTTATCTGTAAACAACAAAAGCCTGATAATACAGGCCCTAAATGGAATGAGTGGATGTTTTGCTAAGAAAAAACTCATCACCAAATGAATGTTCATTGTTAATCTGTCTTTATTGCCCTTTTTGAATTGAATGTGCAGGGCAACACAACCAGTTCACCTGAAAGCTGATCTTTCCAAATGTATATAGTTGCCTTTCCTTTGCTCCCCCATGCTGCATGGACCCATACACACCTGATGTTGCCAAACCCTTAAATTATTCACAGGTCTGGCCTAGCCAAGACCCACAGCTTGTCTCCTCTCATGAAAAGTGTGATCTCCTTAGACTACATTGTCTATATGCCTTTTGTGGTGCTCTATGCCAATAAAATAAAACTGAATAGTTACAGTCCCTATATATTCTAGGTCTCTTAACCTCCCTGGTGGTCTGAAGAATGAGTATTTTTAATGTGGTACATTTAAAAATACTCATTTTAAATTTCCTGCCTATGAGCCCCACGGTCCCTGCCCTCTAGCCTGAGGCTCGTTAGCAGATGCCTGGCTGGCATCTGCGTCTCTGGCGTGTGTACATTAGGTGGGCGCCGCTGGAATGTGGGAACCAGGTAGGACTTTAAAACTCCCTGGCAATTCCACCCCGAGTGTGGCTGTACTTCTTTTGGCACTGACAATTAACACCGAGCCACACTTGGCAATACCGCCAGGGAGGTTAAGTATTAGTTCTATTGGAAACATTTACTCAGCTTTTATTTGATAACTAAATACTGAAGTACAAAGATTTCAATGATAAATAGGTTTGTTTAGATGTTTTAACACTCAACATTAGTTAATTTAGGAGCTGCATGCCGGTAGTTCTGGGAAATATATAAATGATTTCCGTACTAGCCATTCCCTGAGTAATCTTGAACTCTGTAGCGTTCTTGTCTCTGTGGGAGAAATTCCTTGAATTACCTGAAACATGCAACATTCTTGGCTCTGTGATGGGGATTTTGTAGCATTCTTGGCTCTGAAGTGGGGACTCCCTAAATTACTTTGTAGGTTTCATTCACAAAGTTATATTACGCCTGTTTGTTAGGCTTTTACATACAATTTGCATTTTATTTTTGTTTCAGATATAGCCAAGCGGATGCTCTGAAATATGTGGGTATTGAGAGAGAAATGGAAATCCCTTGATTCACCAGCTACCTCCTCTTACAACCCATGCCTTACCTTCTTCAGGAATTTCTAATACTGGCTCAGATTTAGCTACAAGAAAAATAAGTTGAAGTTCTGAATTTACTGAGTACTGTACAAGTAATTTATAGTGATGTCAAAAGAAGATTTGTTATGCTTTTACTTTTTTTTGCCAACTACAAAATGTTTTTGTACTGATGAACTTTTGGCAATAAGGTATTGTGGTACATCTCCCACCTCAAATAAAATATACTTGAACTTCTTTACCTTCTGTGTGCCTAAATTTATCTGTTTGGTGAAATGTATTCATTTTCTGATTTTTTTTTTTTTTTTTTTTTTTTTTTTTTTTAAATGTTTCCTGTTTTTCTTCTTTAAAAACATTTTGTACAAGGAGCACTCCTTCCACACATGGAATGAAATAAATCTGCATTTAGTGATCACTGTATTCAAGTAACTTTATGTTGTACTTGGTGAATCATCTCACTTGAACTGATTTGAGGGATTTGTGTAAAGCTCGTCCTAGCCAAAACTGTCAGGGTTAGCTCTGTCAATATAAAGTTCTTGTACAGAAGTTATTAAAACTAAAACCTTTAATTAGTGACTCTCTGTCCTTTTTCTGGGTCAGTGGGATAGTATTTAATGCTGATACGGCTAGGAAACTAGCATTTTTTTTTTTTTTTTTTTTTTTTTTTAGAAGGCTGTCAGGGAAAGTAGATGGTCCAAGTGAGACCAAGAGGATGGAATTTGTCTATACTGCATCAGAATGCTGGCTGCCCTACATATGCTGCTTGATGGTTGATTGCCATATAACATTGTGATAACAGGTTTTTGTTACAGGAAATTAATACAGGTCTCAGGCTAAGTAAAAGCAAATACTCAGAGTTCATCACAGGAGGCAGGCCCATCATTTACAATGATTTGGTATAATTTCTTGTATTGGTTTTGACTGTTTTTATTCCCATGGAACTGCTGGTGCTATTTTGATATCAGTTGTTGACTTTGTGGGCTTTTTTGTTACTATTATCTTTTAATAAAATTTTAACTGAATTACATTGCCACAGGTCTCCCTACTTTGGCCTTAAGTTGGCCAATCTTGAAATAGCATATGGCACGCCATGCACTCTTGGCAATACAGAAATACAGTTTTTCAGTCTTCTCCACTCTTACCATAACCAGGCCTATTGAAAACCAAACCTTTTTTTCCCCCTGGAAATCCTCTTTCATAATGAACAGTGACAAATGATCAAGCGCTGTACACACACAATGCTGCTCTCTTCTTTAGGGAGGATGGTAGTGAATAGTGGTTGTTTATTTATTCAGTGGGTGATATTCATTTATCGGCCAGAATTGATCATTGAATGACATCAGGAAACCACTGTTCAACTCCAATCCTCAAACAAGACCAGCATACCCATTCCTCTTTGGAGACAATGATTTGATTAAGGACCCCTGTGTGTTATCAAAACACAAGCTGTGGCTGTGTTTGTACATGTATTTGGATGTCATACAATGTTATATCCTACAGTTGTGGGTAAAACAAACCAACTAAACAATGCATAACCTGTGTGGGATGAAGGTTCTGGATACATTACAGACTAGGTGATTATAATCTACACAATTCATGATTATCACTTTATTTCTGTTGAGGGTAAATAGTTCTGAATATTAATAAAATGTTACGGTCTTACAAATTCACCATTCTGTACTCTGCAGCCAAGGAATGGGAACAACTACTAATTCCTATATTATCAGGCTAACAATATTAACTTTACTAGGGAGTAGGCAGAAGACCCAGGCAACTGAATAGTTGGTAAAATGACTATGATTAAATAATTTAGGAAACTACTCCAAAAAAAAAAAAATGCTAAATATTGCATTTTGGTTGTCAGAACTTAAACTTTTTTTTTTTTTTTTTGTATTTAATGTAACTTTGTGAGAACAAAATGATGGAAATCAATAGGGCTTGGCAATCAATGATGCCAAGACCTGCCTGAGGGGAGGGATGAATAACAGTGTTAGGAATATTTGGAATTTGAAATCCTCACTCTCATTGTCTGCTTTTTCTCTTTGGCAGAATGGGTATAGGCAGTTCCTGGATGGTGAGGGCATTGACGGTGCAGTCCAATCCACAGTGCCCAAGAATACAGGATGCCTTGATCCAGGTCTGGGAGGAAATCCCTAAGGCAGCATCCCCCATGATTTCATCACACACATGCCCAGTTCTGGTCAGGAGTGCAGTTATATAGGGACTACACTACCGAGTTATTACATTATGAGTTGCTGTGATGAAGTTCACCCTAGTTTAATCCTGCTGCAATTTCATGTTCACTTAGATTTTCAGTGTAATTAAAATCTACTCTCTGGATCCCAGTTTTTTTTTTAATCAAATTAGATCAAAGAATTGGATCTTACATAGAAGGTGTTTCTTAGTGGTTATGAACCTCTAAAACTTAGCGTAGACTCATTTGTTGTGGTCTTTAAATATGAATTAATTTACAATACAAGCAGCTAGAAAGAGGCCATACAATGTACACCTTTCCTAGCTCACCCAAACTGATTTACCTAACCCATCTCCCCCTCTACGGATCGGAAGAAGACTTACAGTGGAAAACTTATAGAACGTGGAACCACAGCTCAGCAAGTAAGCTACTTTTAAAGGGCAATATTGGGCAAAGTACACACATGTGCAATGTGGGAAATAGCAATGTCAGCTTCCATGGCCCCCTCAGTTCTCTTTTTATGCTTCTCGGTGGTCACGTTATTGATTTTTAAAAGTTGAAGCTGGTAACGATGTTACAAGGCCCACACAAAGGGTTCTCAATGCACATATGGGAAAATATGAAGGTGGTCATTGCTAGCTTTATTTTCTAAATTGCCAATACACTGATCTGCATACCTGTCCAAGGTTAGTGAATAAGAATGTGATACACAGTATATTAGCTAGGCAACAAGTATCGGTTATGGCATACTTTGTCATATGTACTGTACATATCACCAGTATGGCACTTTGAGCCACACCCCATGCGTCTGGTACACTCGTTTCATAATTATCTCCAGTAGGTGGCGTCATTGCACTGAAAAGAAGAGAAATCAACTAGTAACATCTCTTAACACAGACATCATATAATATAAGGAGAAGTTTGTGAATCACCTTCCCAATTATTCAAGTGAAAATTTGCCAGCAGGCAGGTTGTTTATTGCAGAAGGCACAGCGTACCTGATTTTTCTGAAATGCATATGCACAACTGTGTGTGCTAGGCATCTCTCAGCATACACCTGGACTCTGGGAATGAATTAACTCTTGTGCAAATGCATGAGCATTTCATCATTATGGTTAGTCAAGATGGCCTAAGACCCAAATCTGAAGGAAGACCAGGTGAAGACTACAGTGTGTACTAAAAGTCCTTCTGCAATAGGCAACCTACCTAGTCAAATTTTTTTTTTTATGTTTAATTCAGCTTTAAGGCATTTCTATTGAAATGGACTGTTAACATTACAGCACAATTGTGTTAACTTTATTCAGTTTTTTGGGAAAGCCCAAACCCCATGCTGCAAGATGACATGGTGTAGGGCAGAAGTCAGCAAACTTTTTTGGCTACTAGGCCATTTTAGGCGGTCAAGAAAGCACACTAGGACAGACTTGCTCTCTGGAGTCCCGTGCTGATGGCTCCAGCCCCCACCAGGAATGCCCCTAAAGAGAAACCCCTCTCCTCCGCAATGTGCACGGAGGAGAGGGAAGGCCCCTAAAAAGGAAATCCCTCTCCTCCGCAATGCATATGGAGGAGAGGGCTATATCTGTCCTAAGGGCTAGAGTTTGCCGACCCCTGCTGTAGAGGGATCTGCACATATCTGTCATAATCCATTGGGTACAAATTGGAAAGCTGACTGTGTGCCAGGTTGTCTTGTCCAACATCAGTATCTGACCTCACAAATGCTTTACTTGAATGAATGGGCACACATTTCCACAGACAAAATCTTGTGGAAAGCTATTTACAGACTAGGCTGCTATAGCCACAGAAGGAAAAGTTCCCCATATCGATACCCACAGTTGTGGAATGGGATGTCCAACATGCTGCAAGGCCACAACATTCGGGTATAAAGTACATCTCCTCCCATTGTAGAACTCACACCTGGGTTCAAACATCCCACTATCGGCCAATGTAACAACTTAATTTTTTCCTTACCAAAAAGAGCTTTGTACAATAAATTTTCTCAAATCACATTTCAGAGGGGTTAACACCTGAACACAATTTGTACAGAAATGTTTGATTTTTTTCAGTTTTATTTTCACACATTAAAAAAAATGAAACACACTATACAAATGGGATTTCAGAGCAGATTACATTAGGTCCATTTCATACTCTATGTCATTGTGCTGCCAATATAATTATGAACTAGCTTCATTGACATCTGGTGCCCATACAGCAAAAATCGCACTGATTTTAAAGGAGGGAGGTGGTGGCATGCAAACATCAGTTTGGGTACAGGCTCCCCTCAGTTCTTAAATTAAAAGGGCTTAGGTGTCCATATATCCATATTTACATGCTTGAATGGTGGCAGTCCCCGGGCTGGCGATTGGGAGTCCTGTTTCTTTCTGGGTTGTTAAAAAGAGTCAGACCAAGTGGCAGCAATTCAGCTCCTATAAAGTTCCTTTGGGTCACCATTCTTTCCATCATATCACTTTCACTATCTGCTGAGTCACACAAATGACATTTATCCAATCAGGCAATTTCTAAATATGTATAAAATTTTCTTGTTTCTTATTCAAGCCAGATAACTGTACGTGTCCTTTTCTCCATCCACACGCTCCAGATACTCTTTTTCTATAAGGATGTCGATACATTTCTGGGGGGAAATGAAAAATTAAGAGGTTATTTCACAACAAAACAATTCTAAATTTATTTTCTAGGGCAATATAAAGGGGTAACAGTATGCAAAGTATAAATAGATTAAATTACAACTTAAATGAACCTGTCACATGAAATACTTCCACCCTATTAAACCATAACCAATTAAAGAATCTGCTGTGTCCACTCTTCACATTCACAGCATTGTGTATACTATTGAACCTCACAGGGGGAATAAAGTGACACTGCAGCACTGTTAAACAACCAGCAGATGGCACCATTGTAATTGATGAAAATAGTAACATACTCTGATAAAAAGCTTGTCAGTCTGGTATATTTTGGACTACTTGCTGGAAAGAAATATTTTCAGTTACATTCCTACTACTTAGTTACCATTCTTTCTCAAAGTGTTGTGTAACCGTCACATATATATGAACACCTTACACATTTATCCCACTTAAAAAAAAAAAAAAATTGACATGCAAAGCCTATGTAGAAATGGTTTATTGCATTTTACAGACAGTGTCCTAAATATTGTTTCTAAGAAAACTCCAGGGAAACTGATGACAGATGAAATACATATATGGAAAGCATTTTAACCTGCCAAAGAAATTGTAATTGCAGAGCTATGTATGGGTACAGACAAGCCCTGTCTGACAAAGGGAGTCCTTGTCAATGCTACAAGTAACAGAACGTGTCCTATTCCCCACCTTTTGACAGGAAAATAAAAGCCGTAAAACTAAAAAAATTCAACTTTCTGCTCTTACCTATTAGCAGGGTGCTTGTTAGCACATGAGCACAACAGAACCAAGAAATTCAGGGACTTACACTGAGTGCATATATTTGATAATGAATAGAAAGCCCATGTGTATTATAAGTGAGGCATCAGCAGTGTTCTCCCCAGCCCCTTTAAGCGAAGAGTTGGGTCACAATACAGGGAACTCCCATCTTAAAAATATTTCTGGGTTGAACACTAACAAGTACATGGTATGAGTAGGTAACATGACATTCCACTAAAATCTGTACAAACCTTAATAACGGGAACACGTGGCTTGAATCTTGATGATAGCTGGGTTAAGACTTCTCCAAGAAGTTGCTGGTGTTTCAAGACCTTTCTCATTTTCATGATTCTTACAATGGCAGCCTAAACCACAACAAAATACATCTAATGTTAATCTTATACTTCAACAATGCCCAACAATAACCATAAACCTAGAAAAATAAGTACAAAGCCATTTACTCATCATGTAATCACTTTTAACACAAAGTTAAGAGATTTCTCTCTGCCAGATATTACAATAAGTCTGAATAGGAAGCAGGTAGCGTTACAATATCCAAGATGTCTCTTGACTGCAGGGGTACTGCTCTGATCAATACCAAAATGGCGAAATGTCTCAAATAAGGGCCAGCAGACTTTAAAATTTACATTAATTCCTACCTGCACCCGATCCTCTGGCCACTTACAGAATCCTATACTTTGCGTATGTATTCCGCATTTACTTTACAGGGTCTTGATGTAAAGGCAGAGAGGTGACTGTCCCAGCAAGGCTCTAAATTTTGCAGTTACAAAGATTTATCCTAGACTCGACAGTCAGGTGATTACCTGAATGAGAAGTTTTCGATCTTCCTCTATGTTTTTGTGCGTCGTCTCCTGTTCTTGTTTCTGCTCCGTTTTCATGGGAACATTAATGTTCACTCTAAGCTTCTTGCTGCAAAAACAAAGATAGAATGACCTTAATATGGAGCCATTGTTCATTCTGTCCAAACTTCACCCCAGGTGCACCACTGTAAAACTGCATTTTACTCTTTTCACACTATTTTCTTTACACTCACAATTCTTGTCCATCAATTTGCTCATACTAACCAATTAGGAACTTTATCCCCTTATTCAGGGATAAAACCTGTCACTAGAATCTACAAATCTGTACATAAAAACAAAAGAAGTGAAACAAAGAACATCAACAATATTCACAAAAAGTATATTAGCTGACCATGGATTGTAGTTTCCCTGCAAAAAAATATGGGAGTTGACACTACTTCTCTTGAAATATTTAGGTTCTGGTACAGTCATGCTGATCCCTTGCTGGAACATCTAATACCTATCCCTAGTTACAATCACAGTTAAGATCAGCATGACAGCCCTTGAGCTTACATCTTTTAAAACAAGTTAACAATGGCAGGTTCCTCATGTCAGTAATCAAAGAACCTATTTACAGGATAGCTATATCATAAAATCACACACTACAGAAAAGCACCAACATAGAAATGATCAAATAATTCAAATCTGTAAAGAATTTACATGAACATACTTTTTATAGCCCAAATACAGCTTTATTAGGATATCCGGCCTAAGCTCAACTTCATCCACATTAGCATTTTCATCTTCTAATACCTGTAGAAAAGAAAAAAAGTAAAAGACAAACTGTATTATTCAGTATTAATGCCTGAAGCATAACATTTTAGAGAAAATATATCTCAAATTTTCAATTATATATATAACTAAACTCGTGGATGACAGGGCTGTGTAAATCCCAGGACTAGATGGTGGGACATGCAAATTTATTTAGTATTTATTTATTCCATATATATCTGTATTTCAACTGCGTATGTACCTTTTCACCTGGTAATCAGTTTTTATCATAATAAAAACTCAAAAGATGCCAAAACACTCACCAATAACTTTGATTTCAGCAAAATTTGTAGAACTTGCACCAGGATATCCTGTAAGAAAAAAAATACATACAATTATTGCCTTGTTTGTCAGTACTACAGTATATGTCGTATACATTTATAAGAGAACACTTTATGGACTTTGCCGTCTGTGACATAATAGAACCATGTACCATTTTAATCTGTGTACTATCTGTCAGTTGCTGTACTGTGTAAGCATCTTCTGTGTTGTACTGGAGCAGGATTGCCATCTGGAATGTGGACGCCTAAAAGACAAATTGTGAGACTTTTTGTAAAATTAGCACTTCTGCAATATATGAACAGAAAACACTAAATTATATACCAATTGTTCTCCCAAACCCAACAAAACCTGTGTGTCCCTACACAATCTCATGCTTATTAGTTCAGCAGAGGCTAAATCTAGCAATGTGTTCTTGACTAAAGAAAGAATGAAGCACCTATGTAAATCCCAAACACACACAGGGATCGTGCACAAGGTATAAATAATCTGTGAAGGTAAAAGATCCTGGGATCCTAGCTAATGCAAGCGTGTAATGTAACCACCGAGTCAATGTGCTGCCGAACTCCTCCCTACCCATCATATCAATTATCTGCAATGATGACACTGATTCGTCTGGGCTGAATTTAAACAGAAGAAAAATAAAATCAAACAGACCACTGAATAAAACATATAGGAAAGATAATGGAATCAGAAAGCTTTAGACCTAAAATCTATTCTCCCTATTCT
Organism: Pyxicephalus adspersus; assembly: GCF_032062135.1. NCBI lineage: Eukaryota > Metazoa > Chordata > Amphibia > Anura > Pyxicephalidae > Pyxicephalus > Pyxicephalus adspersus. The sequence goes on along the minus strand of NC_092862.1, from coordinate 100,211,150 downwards.
GGGGCGCTACAACAGAAACTCAAGATCATTCCTATTGTAATGGGGGGGTCAAACAAGCAACCTCAAGAAGAAAGGATTAAAACTAAAATGAGACAAGGAAAGGATTCCAGACAGAACCCAAAGTCAGCATGGGATACCAAGTGATCAACTGAAGACAACACTGCCTGAAGAAGTCCGATCTTAATGGCCTGGTAAAACCAGCAGCCGGAACATCTTGGCAGCTAATAAGCTGCCCCACCACTGCTCAAGTTTGAACATTTTAGAGTGGGCATTAATAAGGAATACAAATAATTCTAACCTCCTCCTTTTTAGGTGCCTTTTACCCTTACTTCTAGGAGGAGATGGGAAAAGGAGCTCACAGGTCTTATATTTTAGTCAAAGTCCAATCAATAGCAAACCGTTAACTTACCCATACCCTGCCATTATCCTAACACACTGCAATGGAAGGGTGAGAAATGACCCAAAAATACTTTTTGCTTCTTCTCTGAAGCCACTGAATAGATAAATGCAACTGAACAATCAACTCCCCAAGAAAGCCTATTAACAGCAAATAAATTCTCCTATTTTTATTCACTACTAGCTCAAAGCTCAAGTTTTAAAATTAACAAATCCTTCAGCACAAGCTTCCAATGTTACTTACCTGCAAGGTATATCTGTTTTTAAAGCAATTAGTAACCAATTCTCCTTTAGAGAGCTGATATAACCAAGTTAACTTTCTTCCACTGTGGCGACTGGCATAAAAAGCTGTAAATCTCTGGTAACTGCGCTCCAACTGCAAGGGGAAAGAAAAAGAAAGAGGCCTCAAAATTAATATAGTGAGAATGACAAAAAACAACTTTACTTCCTGTAATAGGCAGCCTAACCTAAATACTGTAACTGGAAGGAAAAAATAAGTCCATGCCATCCTGCTCCCGATGTGGTTTTAAAAGTATAACATAGTAAAATGTGCTTTTACTAAGAATCATACATTTTTGTGTGTCCCTGCTGTAAATAGGATACCCGATACCACTACTGGTGGATGCCCGATTTATCTTCAGGAAATAAATGTTTATTGTATACCCCAAGTGCAGATATACTTCAACCTGACAGACAACAATCAGCAAACAGAAAATTCAGTTACAGCCAATCACAAAGCACTAAGAATGTTTAAATCTGAACCATACCTTTTTCTGCCTGTGCCTATACTAGGGAGAGTAACTCATTATTTGTCAGCTTGGACTTTTGGGCAATCCAAAATTCAATTATCAGAAGAAAAATAAAAGGCTAAGGTACCGAAAGGGGAAACCTTTTGTAGTGACAACTGTTAAGTGCTTCTTGAACATTGGAGATTTTTTTTCTTTTCTTTTATGGTCTAGGGCAAGAATGGGAGGGAAAGACAAAGGGAGACAGGGGTTTTAACACTTCCCTACTCTATCCAAAAGCGTTTTGTTAGTTAGGTCACTTTCTACTTGCTACCCACCAAACCTAAATCTTTCAGGTTTTTCGTGATTTAAAGTAAGAAATTATTACCTATTGAATAAAAGCTTGACATAAAATCAGCCCCAGAATTGTATTACAAAAACTTGAAAGTGGTTTGGTATGCAAGAAAATTGATATTTTGTGGTCTTCGTGTCCAAAAATGACTCCATAGTACTGAATGCCATTCATTCCACTTTAAAACATACATATACTACAAGTATAAAATAACTCCTACCTTTATACTTTCACATCTGTCAGACAATACATTTAGCAGATCATCTGCCAAACATATGGAAACTTATCTACCAAATATTGAAAAAGGAAAAGCAAAGCTCTCCAAAGGCTAGGATCTGTACAGAAAATGAGCAAGGCCATATATCATACCTCAGAGGGTAATGCAAACGTGCAGAATTGTTGGAAAGGCCAGGATCCAGAGCTGAGGACTTGTATGCTAAAATCCACTGCAGGATAAAAATATCAGAAATTTGAAATATTTGTTAAATATAAAACAAAATGTGATTATTTAGTAGCAGTAAACACTCAGAAATGACAATATGGTGTGATAAACTGTAGCTCCTTCCAAAAAGAAAATCTGTACCAAGATGAGAAGATCACAAATTCCTAGTATTATCCTATGAGCCACCAAAGGTAAAAGAATCTGGGAACTCATGGAACATAGTACAAGGAGAGAATTAGTAGTTTGAAAACAAACAAACAAAAACAACTGCTCTACAAATGTGGCTCCTATTTCATTTATGGAAGTTTGACATATTTATGATAATGATATCAAGTAGCAGGAGGAGATCTCTCTGTGCTTTCTGCTAAAAGTGAAAGTCATGTTATGTCTAAGTAGCACCATCATTGACAAGTTGAGCAGGGGAAGTGGCCATATACAGCATTTCTCTAAATTTTAGTCACATCTATATGACTATTAGAGGTTTGGGGGCCACATTAACAGAAATAAATTAAAGGATTAGCAGACAGAAATAAATTAAAGGATTAGTAGAGTTCTACTTTAAAGACAAAGGAAAGTTCCTTCAATTAGCTAGCATGTTAGAAATTAATATAATTGTAACCAGAATAAGGACACAAAGTCCCCCATCTAGATATATGATGAACAGAGAAATGCTATTTATATTATTGTGAATGCTTTGTAAACATGGATTGATTGGAAAAGTGTTGGAACTGTTTGGTCTACAAGTACATCCTAACTGACATGTCATGATAACTGCCAAGCAGAAATGAATAAAATACTAAATAAATCAACTGTCACCTAAACAGCCAATAAGCACACTTCTTTCATTACAAGAGATTTCCATGGTCGTTCAATGGGAAGTCGGACTTGGAAAAAGTTCAAATGAACTATCAGGTCTTACTTTCTAAGACTAAAAGACATTTTTGCTCAAAGTTTGGCATTAGCACATTGACATTTCTACAATGTTAACAAATTTCTTTTACCCTTAACCATGCTGAAGCTTAGATTTAAAAAAAAAAAAAAAAAAAGAAAAAAAAAGTGTTAACTAAATCTTAGTATTAGGTACTCACAGTCAAGAGGTTCTGAATTGGTTAGGTGCTTTTTAAATTGCTCATTTAAGTCTTTGCTGACACCAATGTCTTGGAACATCCTTTGCAGCTTTGAGGTATATTCAAAACCACAGGCTTGCTGTAAAGAAAAAAAGTGCAATTAGCTCTCCATTTACCTCCTAATACCAAGAGTACATGTAAATATGACATTTTGTTATGAGTCAGTAAAAAGGTATATAAAGCATATACTGTTTTCTGTAAACTAGTTTCAATAAAACTTGCTATACCTATTCCATACACAACCAAGATTCTTCAGTAAAAGCGCTCCAGTAGCTCTTATGTGTCAGGTCAGGGGCCAACACAACTAAACTCAGGAGCTGGAGCATAGGACACATGAATAAAATCTAACACTATAGTAGTATAAAAAAATATCAGCAACCTTTTGCTACAATTTTTAGATGCTTAGGACACCCAGACCAAATGCAGCCAATATGCATCAAATAACCTTAAAATACAGATTATTTTTTATTTTATTTTTTGACAGCGTTCCCGAGAACTAGGAACAGTGGTTGCACATTTCTGAGCTAAGCTTACCCTATTTACTGCTCCCACAAAAGCTGCTCCTCTCCTTCGAAGTCAATAGTCTCATGCAGCCATGGCAGAAGCCCTGCTGTCCTGCCCTTCTGACCTCATCCCCTTCAGTGCAAATTTTTAAGCCTTCCACTATATAGAATCATGTTAGGGCCTAGCTCACAATACAGTTGCAAGAATGAGGCAAATCTTTCTGAAAGCATTATCACCAAGACAAAATAAGCAATTAATGTTCTTTACTGGCATTTTGGTTTTTAACCGATAGGGGGCTCCAATTATAAAAGTTTCTACCTTAGACTCACAGATTTTTCAGACTGCATTCAGTGGAAAAAATGTGTGACAATGCAGTCTGCAAAATCTGTGGGATTTTCTAATAAAAACTTTAGAGTTGTACTGTAATCACAAAAAAAGAAAGAAAAAGTAACATTGAAAAAAGTAACAGAAAGAAAGAGCATTATTTTTTTACAAGTGTCTGTAAAAAGATCATTCTGTATTAAAAACAGGAAACCAATCACATTTTTGAAAGGTATGCACAACAGGAACAAATATTGATCTTTTACTGGACAAAACATACTTAAATATGATAGGACCACGCTACTTAAATATATGATAGGAGTGTTCTCCCCCAGCCCCTTTTAGTCAAGCACACCACCTGGCACTTTTTAGTAACCACCCGGCTGTTTTTGGGTGGTCACTGATAAGTTGGGTCACAATACAGGGGCTTCCACAGCTTCTTCCCAGCCAACTTAAAAAAATATTCCAGGCAAAACCCTGATGTTCATTTATTACAATTAGAAACAAGACTGAAAATTCGGCCAAAAAGTTTAAAAACCCGACTGTACAGCAAAGATAACATCTAAAAAGTTATTTTAGATTTTTGTCAGCAAGAACATGTAGATGTGAATTAACTTAATAGCATTAAACATACCATACCGCCAATATACTACAGAGTGAAGAATCTTCCATGAAATAAAATATATACTCATATCACACGACTATTGACTTTGTACAGCGCTGCGTAATATGATGGCGCTATATAAATACTGTGTAATAATAATAATAATAATATCACTAACCTTAAGTTTGGATATCATACTCGCTTCTGCATCATCACTGGCACTGTTCTGGTGCACTAAACGTTTTGCAAGCATTTTTGCATAGAATTTCTGAAATACATCCTTATCTTCTATGTATTTAAACACTACCATCTGCAGAAGAACATTGTCAAAGTTAGTAACAACACTTTTGCCTTCACAAATTGAAAGCGTTTTAAAAAAATAAACACAAACTGCCATCCAAAACTGAGCAATAGCTGTCAGTTCTGGTATTAAGTGGTACAAGTGTTTTTTTTTTTGCCAGATGAGCTACATACAGCAATGTTCTAAATGCAGTATTAACTTGTAATAGATCTTTTTAACACAAACAAATGATAAAAGTTCTTGACTCTTACAACTTGATTGAGTGTATCTTCCAATTCTGCCTCTTCTGGATTTTTAGAGCTATGAATAAATAGAACAGAGTATAAATATTTAGAGTATACAGGCCAAAAACACATTTACATATATCCACAGATGGAGGAAGGGTGGGAGTGTACATTGGTTCTTATAATAAAAGATGACTACCTCTTTTTCAGTAAAGAATCACAATAGCGGGCAAGCAGTTCTGGAGATTTGCTGGAAGACTGGGCCATTTTTGTCACCGCATTGTTATTTATAAATCGACCACAAGCCTGAAATAGGAAAAAGAGACTTGTATGTGGAAATTGTTCTGAATTAGTGGGTAGAATAAAGATTAGAAAAAGCAAAATGAATATACACATACCTTGTCTAAAGCAGCCACAAACCCGGCATCGTTGTTGAATGCCGACATAACTAGTGCATTATATTTCTTGTGAACATCCAAGACTGTCTGTACATACATTTTGGGATCCTGGGAAAGAATCAACACACTTTGCTTAGCCATATATCATATACACCAGTGGTAGGCAAACTTTTTGACTCAGGGGCCACAATGGGTTCTTAAATTTGACAGAGGGGCCAGACCTGATTTTGACCCTTAACATGTAGCAAAACATGAATGAATATATATATATATGTGTGTGTGTGTGTGTATTATATATCACACACACGAGTATGATATAATTCTTAGGCATAACTTGCTGAAATGTCCAATATTTAATAAATGTAATAAACTTAAAAAAAAAAAATACTTAAAACAAGCCTGCATAAAAATACTAAAACCTGTGATATAAATGTACAGTAGAAAAAAAAAATATATATATATTACAAAGAATACAAAGAAATCTTGTATTGGACTATATTCCACTGTTTTAGTGAATAAGGCTCATTTCCTGCTGCCAGCTCCATACACAAGTATAATCCTCAAGTGCTGCAATCTGTATTGATGAGGGACCTCTACTCACATACACTGTTTTCTGTGTAAAAAAAAAATTAACTTTGGCTGCAGCTTCATTAGCAATTCTCAGCCTCCTAATTAGAAAATTGTTTTGTCCTGTCATTTTCTGACATCATTTACCTTTATTAATCATTTGGAAATTAATAATGTTTTAATAAAAAAATATATATAATTATTAGTAATATTATTAATAGTTCAGCTGTAAATTTGTCTCCCCACCACTGAATATTGTAAATGCGTTATGAATATAGAGCTAAAGAAACAAAAGAAGCTTAATCACCATCAGCAGGTTAACTGATACAACCATAAATTGCATTAATGTGTTTTAAAACATAATACCCCTATACTTAGGTGTGAAGCCTGCCTAAATGTCTACCCAAATTACAAGCCAAAAAAAAGGAAGTTCATGTTGTAGCCAAGGCTTCTTAGCCACATGTATAAGCATTAGCTAAAATGCTAAGCAGCGGAAAGGAAAACTTACATTTTGTGCTGCTTCTCCACATTTTTCTATAGCAGCAAGTCCCTGGTTGTGGATATGAGTTTCTAAAAGTTTTTTCAGCTCTCCCAGACCATCCTGTATTCGTGATACTAGATTGTACATTCGTCCTAAATCTGAAAAAAAAAACACAAACACAATCAGTGAGCAGAGTTTCTCTACACCACTAGTGTATAGCAATACTTGGACAGAACTAGAGCCTAGATATGTTACTAGCAGATGTGTCCCCCAGGCATACACATATAAGCTGTATATAAGCATATAAGCACAGAAAAATAGGTTTTTAAACATGAAAAAAACAAATAAAAAACAATAAGAGGAGAGAAACATTTTAGATAACATTTCCTAAATGATTAAATGCCAATAAACACATTAAAACCAAGAACTACAAATGCACCTTCATTCTTGTCTGCATCAAGTAAATTCTGGAACTCTGTATGGAAAATCTCCAAGTGCTTTTCAATGAGGACCTGCTCGCATTTCCTTGCTAGCTCATCCTGAGTGCTCTCATGAAGGTATACCTGTACTCGTCTCTGTTCTTCCAAAAGGCGAGCCTCAGCCTAAAAAGGAACAAAAAAAACACTTATACAATGAATGTAATATAACAAAATCACCTAAAGCTTTATTTAGGAAGAAAACATGGTTGGACTAATAGTTTGTTTATCCAAAGGCATCCAAGGTCAAGAATCAGTACATCATTCTCTGAATGTTTGAAATGTGAACTTCTTTTTTTTATCCCAATTGCAGGGGAGGCATTTTCAGATCCAACCAGGTTAATGGTCGGACTGTTGCCATTTATACCCTAAGGATCAAGAATCACTGCCCAGCATTTTTTTCTCCTTTAAGAATCCTATTGTGACTTGAGAAACATCATGTAAAAACTATTTTGTGTACTCAGTAAGGCTGTAACATTGCAGTTAAAACCATTTATGGAATGCTTCATTTCAATGTTTAGTTATCATTTGTTTCTTGAAGTTGATAACACTTAGCTCTAAGACATCTCATACATACATTAAAATCAATATTTTCCAATCCAGCACCCTGCCAACTTGGACTGCATTGCATCTCTAACATACTTCTAAAGCCTGATTCAGAGCGCGTTTGTTTTCATCAGAACCGCTTCTCTCCCTACACAGTTCAAAGGAGATGTAAAAGAAGCAGCTCAAGAGGTCAAAAGCAGGAAAGGAGGAAGGTCTACTACAAGCTAAATTCACTTGGAAATACAATTGCCATTATATACATTTATTATTGGCATTATTTAAGAAGCATAATAACCTATTTCTTGAGGAATGCACCTAAAATAAAGCTAATTTATTCAACACAAGCCGTAGCACATCTAAGCAGGCCATAAGTCTTTACATATGAAAGATATAGCATGGCACTATTACCATATTTATTAGACATATCTGCCAGATAGGGGAGCCTGGAAATACCGGTCAAAAAATAAAATAAATAATCACTCACAGGCCTTAAGAACATACACTAGATGCCTACATCTACATAGAGGCTCCTACAGAACAGAACCATAACAGCAAACTCCTGCACAGATCTTATACATAATGCCCACTTAAAAAATATAGAATAGGAGAATTTGTTTGATATTAGGTAGATGGAAATCTTTTGCTTTAACATACACTAAAGCCTCAAATACAAACAATTGTTCCATAAAGCAAAACTACAATTTTCCCCCAGCTATATGTAGTAATTCAGAAGATTTTGCTTCAAATTTAAACTTTACATATGAAAAAAAAAGACAAGGCTTCATTGGCAAGCACTGAAATCACCTTCTTCATGTATTCTGTGACAGGGTTCTGCTGTAAAAACTCTGTGCTCTCTCTTGTGTAGAACCTCTCTGTGTCAGCCAAAAACTGGGATTCAAAAGATTCTTTGTACACGGTCAACGTGGGGCCTTTGGCAAATGCATCATCTTCATTCAAGCCCAGCTCGACTGCAGACAGAAAAGAACACGGTCAGGCTAGGGTTTTAAGAGAGCATTGTTAGCAATCTTCAGATCCAATGTTCCCATTCTCCAATGACTGTAAATAGTGCACACATGTCAAATTTCATTTTTACATTATGCTGATTTGGTTTAAATGATGTTTTCTTTTAATTATCAGAAAGCCCTGATTACATAAGTCTGAGAATCAGTGGCAATTCAAGTTCTTACATTTTCTTAGTAACTTTTGCAAAATAAGATATATATGTGTCCAAGCTACCAGGGAGTAAAAAAAACAGCAACTATTCTATGAGTGAAGATTAATGCTAGGCACATAAATAGATGTGCATCGGACTGTAAACAGTTACGCTCTTACCTGAACCAAAAGAAAGTTCAGCAATACTATAATTTATACCTTGACTTAGAAACATTTCACATCAACCACCAACCAATCTACCTATGCAACCTAGTTACTGCTTTCTCCTCATAACAAGAGCATGCACTTTAGGCAACCAAAAGTAGGGCTATTTTATTATATTAGTAATGTAAAAAAGGAAATCTGGCTGCTAAAGGGTTTAAAAATTTCGATGGCCTCTTTCTTGAAGCTCCACTACTAAGCCGCTCCTAGGTTGATCCAAGTATTTTACACTTTCGGATGTGTGAATTCCTGATACTTTTATATCACTGTACATCACTACAGGAAAGAAAGAAAACTCAATTTAATCAAATGGTCAAATAATTGTGGTGCAAGGTAAGCAGCTCCGTGGCAGCGTTATAATACAACATGGGCTGTCAAAAAGGTAAGACTATATCTCTTCTTTCTGCAGGAAATGCCTTTTTCTGTTTTTGCCTTTTTGTGACAAGGGTCACTTTAAAAAGAGACCACCATCAGTATTTTTTTTTTTTTAAAGTAATAAACTAGAGAGAGACAGAGAATAAAATTAACTGAATGACAGCTAAGGGCTTGATGTCACACCCAAGAAGGTGGCCATCCAGCAGAAGACATGAGGATGTTAGGTGTCTACATATGGGAAGTTTTTACAGGCAAAAAACAAAAATATGTCTATATGCGCTTAGCATAAGAACAGCCACAAACCACTAAGAATAGCAACAAACACTTTCACTACAGTTGTGGTGTAAATAAACCCAATTTTAATATCTTATTTAAAACGGCACCATCTAGTAAAATATATACACATACTATGTGTAGGAGTAGTAATATAATACATAGGCTCCTTTGAAATTAAGCGTCAATATGACAATGAGATCTTACCATAAGACTGCACAACTCCACTGATGAGCCTTGTGTTTATGGTTTCTCCATTTCGCTCCTTTTCAATCAGTTTAAGTACTGCATTTGTCACCTAAGAAAGGGGACACATATGAATGTTCATGTTTTATTTCTGTCTGGAGAACTGACCAATATATGAAAAAGAACTTCACAAAGACCAATCATTTTGACTGTACTTAGGCAATGAAGTGGAACAGGAACACTTGCAGCATTACAAACCTCTGGATACATTTCTTCAGTAATGACATTTAAGCACCTTATGACTTCAAGAGAAAAAGACCTTGTATATATACATCAAGTTTTGCTAAAACAGTTACTATAGTGCTTACTGATGGGGGGAACTCAAAGAATCATTTATATATTTATTCATGTTTTTAGCATGCATGGTGATCAGTAAATAAAAAGCATATAATATCAAATAGCATTTTAAGTAGGACTAAAGTCCTACCTTAAATAATATTTGGGGATGAATGAATGAACTCAAATATTGTTTCTGTAAATATACAAATGTAATTTTGGGGGTTTTCAGATGCAGATTCTGACATTCATTCTCAATGCCATATTTCAAACCAAATACATATATGACTGTTCTCATCAGGACAATACATTGCTGATTCTCACAGAATAGGTTTTATATTAGCAGAAAATAATACACTATGCTTGCAGCTTTTACCTGTTTGTTTAGAGGCCGAAAAAGGCAATCCCTCCAAGTGACTAAGGCTAGCTGTATAAGAAAAAACAAAAAAAAAAATCAAAAAACACAGCAATGATTACCGGGCATCCTTTTGCCAGGAGCACATTGAATAAGAATACCAAACAAAGCCCAGACTCAATTCAGTACAGGAAGCTTAATATCCCATATGGAGAAAAAAAAAAAAAACACTCTTAAAAGAAAAAAAAAAAAAAATCTATAATTGTTTCACATAGATATTAGCTACTAATGTTGGTCTCCTAAGACCACAGATCCTTGGTCCCCAGTGACTTCAGAATCTTCTAGCTGGGCAAGATGTCATGCAAGTATTAGCTAGCTCACAATAGCTGCCCTCCCCCAAATGTGCTTGAAATTAAGTTATATTCACCCATTCACCCGCAATTATTAAGGTTTTTCTATACTTTCCTATACATAAACAGGTTGAAGAATAAAGAAGGCCTACCGAGTAAATTTCATATATTCCTTTGCGCCCTTCATCACATTCACGTCGAACCCAGTGGCGGTTGAGATATGCGCAGATGCCATTTAGTACTTTACTTGAAAACCGATAGTCTTCCCACTGCTGTGTGTAAAATTTTAGTACACTTTCATCCATAAGATCTTCTCCATCCTGCATAGTACATAAAAGGAAATCATACAAAGATCACACAGTCTTGTTTTTGGAATATCTATGTTTAGCAAAATTTTAAGGCAGAAATTTATTCTATTTTACTTATCTTCCTGTCAAACATTGTGAAGGAATAAAAAAAGAAAATAAAAAGTGGATTGATCATTAAAATTTACACAAATAAGCAAGGCAAATCACATCATTGCTCGAGTAAATAGAAAAGTACCTTTTTTGCCATGAATAAAAAAATGCAGCTCCCGAGCTCCCTCATGTGACTCAGGGCCTAGATCACATGGTTTCATGGCCAATAGGAGCACGGAGGGTGGTTTACATCATTAGAAACGGCAATAAGACTATCAACAGACAGAAGTGAGATAAAAGGGAGCAAGGTACAACTATTATATAGTAGAACGATGCAGTAAGCAGGCCTGAATTAAATTGGTCAAATGACAAAACTTTAGACCTGTAATAACTTTATTGCGCGGGTGGGGAGGGGGGGGGTGGGGGTACTTACCTTTAGCAGGTTTGTCAAATAACTTTTCAAGAATTCCTTTAATCTTTTATAAAGTTCAAGCCCAACAAACTGAGCCCCACCAGGGGTCTGGCCTTTTTTGGATTTTGATGGCGGCACTCCAGCGCCTCGTGCTTGGTTAGACTGATGTACACTAGTACAGTAGTTATAAACATGACTTAGAGCATAAATTAAGGAAAAACATTACCAGAATATGGAAAAAAAATTAAAATAAAACAACACACAAAACAGTTCATTATAACAAAGACATCAGCAACAACACAAAACTTTAAAACTAATATATATATATATCCTTTCCCTTACATGACAGACTGCTGAGCCAGTCAAACAAATACAGAGCTGAAGAATTCAGGATCTGTCTTAGCTGCCAAAATATTTGACATTCTGTTCTGTCACTTTTCGGAGTAACAGAAGCAATGTTGTCACTACCAGGCTTCAGCAATCTTCAGCTCCAAGATATCAGTGCCATTACTTTTCAGCAGAGTCTGAGTCGGTAGCTTTTCTTGAATATCTGAACTCAAAGTCAGCAAAAAAAAATAAAAATAAAATAAAAACATTGAAACGGAGTCTTCAAGATATTTTTAGATGGGATGGTGATCAGGCAGGTAAGAAAACTTACTGCAAGAGGGATATGGCCTGTCCCTTTCTGCAATTGAGTCCTGCCAAATGCCACAACTTTACAAACAAAACGAGAAAGGTAGAGCCTATTAATATTTTGAAGTTTAGGGATATAAATAGTAGCCCAATTCATGTTGCCAGTACCTGGCAAATATGGTTGAACAACTGGTGCTTCTCTTTCTAGTCAAGAGAGTTTCGTTTGTTCCCAGGTTGTCATTCCAAGGACTTAAAGAAAAAAAAATGGTACTCCCTTCCTTATACACCAACCTTGCAGAGTTTGCTCCATTATGTCCATTTCATGGGAGGTAATGAAAATGTTATTGTCTGAGGAAGTTATGTAATTACCGCCTCACAGGAAGTTCTCTGAAAAAAATGTTTATACTGCTCCTGGAAAACCAACAACCTTAACATTTTAAAGTCCCTTTGGTGTGGAAGTCCTTTATAATCACTTTATGATTTGTGGCACATTTTTGTTTTTCTCCAGTGCTCTATGTTGGCATAGCTAAGTAACGGTTACACCCCTCTGCCTTATACCTGACCAGACCCCTGATGATATAATTTTAAATGTCATGATACAAAACACTCTGTAAATACAGTGACTCAACGTAGTAAAACTGACACATAGCTCTTAAAGCCCAATCATCAATAATGAATACAGTCCTGTCCAACAGATTATTACCATTAAAAAAAAAAAAAAAAAAAATACTATGCCTAGTAACACCCGTCCTACATGGTCTGGACCTCAATAACTAGTGCGGCCAGAATAAAGACAAGAGTCAAAATGTCAACAGCCTTACAATGGCTGCTACTGGTTTTTAAAACTGCACAGATTTCCTTAAAAATGAATGCAGCAGTTAGTGATGTGTGGCTGCTGAGCTGCATGCCACAAAGGTCTGAGATTGGCCCTCCCTTCCAAACCATTAGCCCACTACAGGGTGCTTTATTCTTAGTTTAGCTATGATCACAGGGGAGAAGTCAACCTGGCACCGCACTTTATGTGCCAGGTATGCAGGATGTTATTTTTTTTTTTCTTGGTACATATGCATTGCAGCATCAGCCCTTGTATTTCATTGGCCATGGCAGCCCCGATCATACTTTGGGTTCTATTTTTGTGAATATGGGGAATAATCTTTTAGGGGCTTTCAAAGTCTTATCAGGGAATAAGAAGGGTTTAAATTCAGAAGGGCAAGTGTCGCAAGAACGAATGGTTAAAAATTATCAGGGATTTTTTTTTGCCTCCTGCGTAGCATTAGGGGGAGATTTACAGCTAGTTCCTGACCCATAAATATATATATTTATATGTAAAAACTCCTTTACAAACACGTTTAAGGCAGTTTTACTTAAAGAAGGCATCTGGCACCAAGAGAATTTATTTTTAGAATGGTGTTACTAAGCAAAGAACACAGTGGTTTTTGCTTCTACATTTTGCCAAGAATGATTGCTGCCATCTTTTAGCACTACAAAAATTTTCTTGTACAAAGAAAAAAAATAAATAAAAAAGGAGGATCCATTGGTTAGAACACAAAAAGTAACCAATTCCAAAAGATCTAAAGAATTTCCCTTGAACTACCAGAAGTCTAAGTTCCAGAAACAAATTCCCTTGTATTTAAACCATTATTTGTTAAATTCTCAAACTACCAACATGAGATTTGTGAACCACATAGCCATTTTTGGCAACATTCCTTAAAGTGATTTTACAAAGCAACATCCAGAAGAACGGGGGTTTTCAGAGTTTCACGATTTCACGTTCCAGAAATCCCTCAAGATTTACCAGCGAGTAACAATGCTCTGAAAGCAGATGTAAGGATACGTATAGAGTTCCATGTATCTGGACTTTGCCATGCTCTGTCTGGTGTAAACCTGTTGGATGCCAGCCCGCAGGTCATCCCAAATCTGGTCCAAGCCAATCTGTTTAAGTCCATGAGGATTTTGACCCCTGTTTGATGACATTTTTTTTTTGCTTTCTGCTCCGATTTCCTTGTGCTTGTTATAAGTCCTTCTGTGCAGAATCTCCCTAAAACAGCACTAATTAATTCTCCATAAGATGGCACATTCCAAGCTGTGGTTAGGCTTGAGAATATTTAGAAGGGGTGGGGTTAACAAAGCGGTCTTCAGAAAACCTGAAAGACAAAGATTGCAGGCGTTACAGAAGTAATACAAAGGAATCTAAGACATCTTATACTAAAGGTTCACTTCACTCAGCTAACACATCAGTACAAAAGGGACAGTTTTCAAACATGTCTCAGGTTCCCCGGGACATGGAAAATATTTCAAGGGTTCCTCCATGTGTAAAAAAAAAATAAATAAAACCATTAGCATTGTAGCAACTGAATGGATCAGTGCCTTTGTCATCCTATCAATATCTTGGAAGTTCCCAACAAAGTTAAGTTCTGAAAAACCACCTCCAAAATAGCATGCTGCAACAAGGTTAATACAATTTCACATGTTGAAGACACACAAACATAAGTGTGTTTTTATAGAAACCTATTCTAGTATAACAGTGAAGCACCAGATGATGATCAAATGCAAATAGTTGTCTGGCTGTCGCTGGTTTTACCCTATATCAGAACTGGATTGTTAAATTTCTTTGCTGAAACCAAATGGTCAGCATGGCAGGCAACCAATCAACATTTTGTAACATCAACTTTGACAATGTGCAGTCTCTTGAAAAGTTTCTTTTAAATATCCTTGATTGAGACATAATCCTGCCCCTGTACAAAGCAGAAGTTTTGGGCACCAGTTCACAAAAAGGATATTGTGGAATCGGAGAATGGAGGAGCTCAGCTATGAGGAGAGATTAGCTGAACTTACTCTATTCTCCCTTGAGAAGATACGTTTAAGGGGGTTATGATCACCCTGCATAAATGGTACATATAGAAAATTTGGTTCAAAATGATTCAGTTTAGGACTACAACTAAAGGGGGCACTTTGTGTCTGGAGGAAAATAGGTTTAATCGTCACATTAGGAAAGAATTCTTCATTGTAAGGTCTGTAAAAATGTGGAATAAACTCCCTCAGGAAGTAGTTTTGACAATATCTATAAACTGCATCTAGAAAAGCACAGATTTCTGGATCAACTACACATATGGATACAGAATCTATGCACTTATCTGGATTATGAAGGTTTTTTAGTATGTTTAGGTATTTACTTTACTTATAGGTTAAACTTAGACTTTTTTTTAATGTGATTACTTAGTAATCGATCAAAAAAACCACCAAGCCTTTTGGGATTTTTTTTTTTTTTTTTTTTTTTTTTTTTTTTAACACTTAGCAAAGTGAATGCATGCTGTGTAACAAAAACCCTACACATAAAAATTAGAAGGCGTTTGCAATACTTTGCTCTGTTTTAGATCTTGACGGTACTTTTGGCAGACATTGGCAACCTGCAAACACCTTAATTAAAGTTATTACCAGCACTCCCTAAATGCACATTAGATTAGACCTATCTATGAAGTCAAAAAAAAAAAAAAAAAAAAAAAAACCACAAAAAGGGTTACATTTTTTATTTTCTGTTTGCCCCAATCAATAAGCTGATTATAGGACAGTAGGGTGCTATTCCTGGCCCCCTAAAAACATCCCAGCTCCCTGCCGCTGTGCTACTCTCACGAGCCCTCAGCCCAGAGTGGGCCGGTTGCTAGTAGGAGTTACACAAATATCAAAATACACGGAGAGGTGTAGCTCAGTCTGGAGAAGTTGGTATTCCTATACAATATTAAAAAAAATGCATACATGAAAAACTTTGTGCCCAATATTACACAGGTCATAAAATCATAAAAGCAGAAGCCTTGTATTGTAGGGGGGAGCGGTTTGATCTCCAAAGCCCACTATCTTTCTAGTGATTTTGACCACCATAAAGAAAAAGAAAAATGAGCATCAGGCCGTGTTCTGACCCATGGTTAATTTATATTACAGGAAGCGGGTTCCTCATTATCATAGGAATTCTGATTATTAAAAGTAAATATTGCACAAAATGTTAATAAATACACTGATGCTTTCATGCTTTTCTATGGTGATTACTTTATGAATACCAAATGCTTTGGTTCTTCAAAATTAACCACATCTTTTTTCTTGATGAATACATATATTTTAATTATCTATTTTTTTTTCTTCTTCAAAACCATATGACGGTTCATCATGAAACCAGATATAAGTCATAGGAAGAGGAAGAGAAAGCCTACATACCAAGATGAAAAACCTTCAAGAGAAACAGTAAAGCTTAGCTTAAGGCCTTTTATGATCCCATTCATCCCCCAATACCTGAGCTCTCTATAGTGGGATAACAAGTCGTGCTGCAGTAAGAAGCCTAAACCAAGCCTGAAACATAGGGAGGCAGACCCAAGGTTTGGAAAATTACACATAAGAAAAACAAATATTAAATCAGAGCTAACTTAAGCTGGGTACACACGTCCAAAGCCTCAGAGCCGATATCGGACGAGAATATGGCATGTGTACAGCGGCCGTCATTCATTGTCCAAATGACTGTCCTAGCGGATCCACGGACGATGAACGATCCTAATGCAATAACGTTCTCCCCCTCCCCTCTCCATAGAGCAGAACGGTGCTGTGTGTACAACGCTCGTTCATGCATCGTGCAGTCCTTAGTCGTTGGAAAGGTTTGTGAAAGATTCTTTCCAATGACAATAATTGCACGTGTGTATGTAGCTTTACAGATAAAGCTGATGCCCACAACACAATGTTTGCTGTCATCCAAGCTGAACTAGAACATAGGGCAGAAAAATTAGGAAATAAATTTTTATGTCAAGCCCCTTGTTATAAGCTCTTACATTGGGACAACTATTGCTGATCTTAAAGAGAAAGCATAATGTTTTATGAGTAAGCAGATCTCCTAAGCTACTAGCCTTGCACTGTAAATGTCAGTTATTGTAATGATTTTGTGCTGAGTGCAGTTTCTGTCTCTTTACAACTGTTGAGAAAAGATAGAAGCCACACAGGGAGTGCATTGTTTTCAGCATTCTTGTATTGTGATAAGAAGCAATAAAGCACAACCCTTGTAACAGTACTGCAAAGCAAGAACAAATGGCTGTGACAACGTACATGTACTTTACCAGTACACTGGCACAATGATAACAGTTACAGGGGTCAAAGAAAACACTAAATTACCAAACAATCCCAAAATTATCATATTAGTTGCCTTCTATTTGTAAAATATTAAAAGCAGAGAATCCAGAATAAAAAGACACTATTAAAGATTAAATTTAGGGAAAAACCCTTGCAGTGGGGATAATCCAAGCTGCAAGAATATAATGCTTTTTTGGGTCGGGGGAAGGGGGGGGGGGGGGTCGAAAAATGTGCAGGCCACAGCGACTGATCCACAAGGCACAGTACATTAGCCTGGTGGTCAGTAGGGAAAAATGTCATCCATTCAGACTCTCCTATCAACTGGAGAGTCACAAATTGCTCATTGCGCAAGGAACCCCTAGCAACCTCTGGAGGAACCCTAGGGTTTGATAAAACCCTGATTAAGAAACGCTGCTCTTCAGACTTTTTTCCTGTGCGGCAGTCTCTGGCAGTGACATCATTCGTACAATGTAGGACAAGGAAACTTGCATTGAAGGTAATGTCCTACCTACTACCTGGAGCATCTGATAGAACTGTGTCAGATAATAGTAAAGAACTACCTATATAAAGTACTATCAATGTTCCCCCTAGACCTAAAGAAGAATTCCAAAGGTAGTTTTTTTTTACCTCTCAAGTTCTTTAGAAGTATTGTAAATGCTGTGAAATTGACCAAAAAAAAGTATCAAACTACAAAAAAAAGTGCTGGAGTATGCAAATCAAACTACATGTCTGGAATTTTATTTTTCTGTACACACATTGTTTATTTGACTCACATTTGCCCACTCACAAATACTAGTGAAGGAAAGTTTGTCTGAGTGTATCAGAAAAGGGAACCCATGGAAGAGAAAATGTAAAAAGGCAATCATTGTCAGAGAAAAAAAGGAAAGCTGAGCCACACCTCCCTGTAAAAGGCTAACATGATACTATCACAGCTCTGTAAGCGTAGTTGCTCACACACGCCTACAAAAGAATGGAATTTTCAAGAGAAATAAAAGCAACGTCACAGAAGTTGTCACTGCTACCGAGTTCAGAAGACAACATCAAAGTAGCTGTGACGATACTTTGTTCTATGAATCATTACACAGAAAGTGCAATTAACCCTGAGCACAAATCACAGAAAACCTGTTTTTTTTAATGTGAGTTACCTTATCAAAGTTATTAATATAAAAAGAGCCTTTGCTATATTAGTTAATAGTGGTGCCCCAGATATTTGGGGGGCTGCGTCTTTACCAAGTGTGCCCAAACACAAAGTGTTGTCTCTAAGACTTAGATTTTCAGCATCCAAGCCAATTTTGCCTACCTTGCAGATAAAGGTTAAATTATAGAGCAATATGAAGGTCAATCAATTCTGGATAATCTTAGAAGTGTCTCAAATGAAAACCATCAAGACAAGCTCTTCAAAATGGGACCCAAATAACCCTTTCCTTTGCTCATGAAGGATTAAAGTTAAGGGTGTCTAAACCACCACCATCTTTCTACCCTTCTCCCATTGAAACTCAGCACATGCTGTCCGGGGAAAGGACGTAGATGAGTGAACCTAAGGTGTTTAATAAAAGATTCCTAGCTCTACTTCTAGCATGCAATGTAAACTTAGAGCAATTAGAATGAGCTTGCGCCCCCCCCCCCCCCCCCCCCCATTTAGTTGTTGATGGTTGGAGGACCTAGTAACATTTCCTCAGTCAATTCGTGTGTTACGCAGAACTAGGAGCATGTTTTTACCAGATGCTGCGGTCCTGCATCCAACTTGGAGCTTCAGAGGGGAGAATCATGCCACTCGTAGACACAATGGGCAAGTGGGGACTCTGCACAACCAAATAAATAATCTAATAACTTTTATATTTTAAAAAAATCACATATAATTAAGACAATACAGTAAAACAAGGTAATCAAAAAATATAAACATACAAAACACAAGAAAAACTAACAGTGATAGAATCATTGCACACCATCAAAAAAAAAAAATGTATAAAGAACAAAGTGATTCATATAAACCAGGAGCTGTACCAGTCCATGTAAGGAAAAAACACTTTTGATACTTAGATATAAAAGTTATAAGGTGACAGAATTATAATCACAAGTGCTAGAGACTTGTCACTAATAACTTAGTCATCTGATTGATGAAGCAACAGATGTAGCTTTATATATCTTGCATCATCTCATATCAGCGATCGTTTATGACCATGGAAAGCTCAGACAACATAACACCCTTTAACAAAGATGATGAATATGTTCACCACAGCTATAAACTACATTACCTGTTGTTACCGAATGAAAAGATGGCAGAGCATTTTTGTTTCAGTATTTTTTTAAATCCAAAAAGTTTGGGTGCAAGTCTAGGTCACCTAAAAAGTAGGAAGTCTATACCATCAGAAAAATGCATAGTAGTGCGGGGCTGTCTGTATTTCATGCTTTCATGAGTCACTGACATGCATGGAAAGTTACAGAAAGAGCTCCTATCCATTATACTTTAGTCAACATGGCCTAAAACTTTCTAGGATAACAGTTCTGAGGAGCAGATTTGTTACGTTGTCTTCATGTACCCATACTATTCTTCAGATAGACATCTGTTTTCCTGGAGAGTCATGTCATGAAAATAGTTATAAAGTGCTATAACGTTATAAATGTTATAAAGATTTGTAATTTGGTTTTAATATACATTAAATGACAAGATCACTGTCTATGTAAAAAAAAAAAAAAAATTAAAAAAAATCCTCCTAGATGCTACACTTTCCAAACCTAGGAAGCAACTTCTAGCAAACCTAAATGAACCCTCTTTTTGCCATTGGAGTAAGATCCTGTTTGAGTCCTAGAGAGGTTCCTGAACAGGCAGCAAGGTGAAATGATTCCCACATGGAGGCGGTAAACATTACAGGAAGTTACTACCATCAGAAAGAGGTGATTTTGCTTCAGGGTGGAGAGTCTAGCTAAAAATAGGTTGGGGGATAGAAAAGAGGGACGGAAGATTTTTTTGTTTCTTTTGTAGTAAATGTGAACCGACATTTAATTTATAAAGCAGATGCAAACTTCCCCTTTATTTTTTTTGTGCTAGGTCCCAGGTTCAAATTTCAGCCATGGAGTTTGCAGGTTCTCCCCGTGTCTGCTTGGGTTTTCTCAGGGTACTCCAGTTTCTGCCCACATCTCAAAAACATGCCGTTAGATTAATTAGCTTCCCCCCCAAAAATTGACCCTGGACTGTATTAAAGACATATGACTATGGTAGGGACATTACATTGTGAGCCCCTTTGAGGGACAGCTAGTGACAGGTCTATGGACTTTGTACAGCGCTGCCTAATATGAAGGCGCTATATAAAACCTGTGTAATAATAATAACCTCACTGCCTCTGGGGCCCAAATTTCTCCCTGTAGCATTCACTCGAGCCATTGATGCATATTCATTTTCAGGACGAGTAATTTGTCAGTGGCAACAATCGACCATAAGGTGCATTAAAATTCTCAAATTTAGTTCCTATTGACAGGTTTACAATGCAAAAGAACTATTTAGAAACCGGGCCAAGTTTTAGCCACCTTTAACAGGAATCATCCAAACTAACACAGGATAAAATAAAATAAAGTACATGCCTGCAGGTTCTCATTTATCCAGCTTATGGCATTAGCTACTAGTAGAAAGTCAACTGGACTTGCACCGTTATGTTGAAGGCATTGGACCAAACATCAAAGCAGTTTCTTCATTTTATGAGGGTGAAGAACTCTGCAGTCTTCATACATCTTTAAGTTTATAAAAGCCAACAATGAACCTCATTTGCATGTCTGCTTTTGGCGTGTGTGTTTGTATATACACACACATACACATAAATGAAAAAGCTTTCTGTTAAAAAAAAAAACATACTTAAAGGAACTTCCATAAATTGGGCATTTGGTCCACATATTGTACTTTCGTGCAAAGTGTGGTCCATATTTGGAATACTACATGAATACCAAAACATCTTCAACAGTAAAGAACAAGTTCACATATCCATGACTAACTGCTACAAGGCATGCCATGACCTGGAATAATGAGAATCTTGAGAAATGTTTCATGTATTCACCTTTAACAAAATAAAACATGAATTGGAGAAGTAACATGTAACAACGTTATAGTTTCAGATATTTCACAGGAAAAAAAAATAAACAGTAAAATATCAGTTAATAATAAATAAGTTTGACTGCAAAACTGTTGTGACTTGTCTGCAACTACAAAGATGACAGATCAAAGCTCTCCCTCAGCATTCCATTCACCCCTGCCATCTTCTGCACCGGGTCTCTTAGGTCCCGGGTCATTTGCATTCAAAAGTTGCATCATCACCATCACCCAGCATCTTAGGCTAGGTACACACGTGCAATAATGATCGTTGGAAAATGAAAAATTAACGACCAGTCAACGATTATTTTAAACGATTGTATAGTGCATGATTCTTTACATGCTGTAATGATACGATCATTAAAAATTAATCCACCAATAATGTACACACAGGAGATGCAATTGTTTGAACAATGCAGGAAGTGACGTGTACAGGAGAAAGTGTACCACAGAAGAATCCACGATCACTGAACGACCCTACACACAATAGATAGTGAATGATCGTTGCCCAATCAGATTTGCCGGGACGATAATTTTTTTCCAGCGACATTCCTCGTTCGTCATCGTTGGCCAGTCAGTGTTGGACTTTTTTTGTTAACGATTATGGGATGATCGGTGGTTAATCGTTCATTTCCAACGATCATTATTGCACGTGTGTGTACATAGCCTTACAGATGCTGAGGAAGAGGGGGTGAAAAATGAACTGTGGTAGTTAAACTGGCTAGAAAAACATTTCTAGATGTTAATAAAGGCTCTGCTATTATCATCACCATCACTGATCTTTAAATAAACCACTGAAGTTCCAAAAACTGCGACCTAACAGATTCCAACTCCCATTATCCAGCAATCACTTTCCAGTCCAACTGTCACTCTGGCTGGGGACGGCTTGGTTGTTCATATGGAGAGGCCAACTGTAAGGCTGATTTGTGTAAAGGTTTAGAAGTCACTGAGTTCATATACTGTGCTAAACAAAACTTAAAAATATATTGCTAAAAGAAACAAAAAAGTATAACTGATTAAAAGTATCTATAGTCAATAGACCAGGTAAGAAGAAATAAAAGGTCCTTGCTGTCTATATACCATTAGGGAAACCTCCTTCTGCTTTCAGTCTTAGATACACACTACAAAAAAGTGAAGGAAATTCATTCTTATGATTACTTTCAATAGAACAAATGTCCCTACTAGAAGATTTCCCCTACACCTTGTATTTCCTCATACTTTAGCTGACAATAATAACAGAATAGTGAAATCTTCCCAAAAGGGACACCGATAGCAACAAAAATTTGATTAACGATCTAACCCTCAATCATATCAAATCATAGCCTAGAAATACTTTCCTTTAATGAAATTACACGGGTCAGTTCACATTAAGGGTAAATATTTTTAGGATTTGTAACACAGAGGTTGTATTTTAAAAGGATCTTAAAGTGAACCTAGATAACCCTTTTATGTAAGGTAAAAATTCATTTTTTAATGCAACTAAAAAAACAAAAAAAAAAGGGTGCAGCACTGCCCCCTAATTCTTGATCGCCTAGGCGATCAAGAATGAATGGAGCACAAAGCCTCCGAGGATGCCTACATCATGCATCCCAGGAGGCTCTTGGGTGCTCCTTCTGCGCATGCCCGAAAGCCTGTTAAAAAAAAAAAAAAAAAAACATTGCTGATATCATGCATGCGCAGTGAGATTGGCAAGTTTTTCCTTTAACTTCTTGAAACAGAAAGAGGAGGAGAAGATGGCAGTGCTTGGAGCGCCGGCTCCAGGACAACACGGGACCAGATGGAAAACACCCCCGGATAGATCGGACTGCTCTGTGGGGTTGAAGGTGTGTTTTTTTTCCCCATTTTTCAGTTTAGTTACTATTTAAATCACAACTTTTGGAAAACCCAATATTTGGGATAAATATTTTTAAGTGTGGGTGGTGATAGCGAGAGCAAAGAAATCAGCTTTAAAGGACAATTACTTCCACCATCAACACATTTTTTCTAATAGTACAAGGCATTATTACTTCCACTGGTACTCCATCCCCATCCAAAGCAACACAGCCCCTGCCAGCATTCATATAAAGCAGGGGTTCTTAACTGGGGATTCCATACCACTTGGGGGTATGGGAACTAAATGCTGGGGGTATGGGACTCGATCTCCGGTACTGGTATTTATTTATTGTAATAATTTATACTTGGGTTGAACATGAATGGAACATGATAGAATCTTTGAGAACATTCGATGCTTATGATTTTATTTCATGTTCTCTTCCTAGCTATCCATATTTAAAGTACAGTAAATTCAAGCTGTTGACATATTTGGAAGTCATACTGGCAACAAATATAAGGAATGGTGATGATAATTTTGACATTCAAGTAAAGGGGGTATGGGACCATATTGGACAATCCATTGGGGGTCTGGAGTCATCAAAAGGTTAAGAACCTGTGATATAAAGGAAGAGGCAAAGTTTATCCCTGGAGAACAGAGTTATTTTTGCTGTAAATCTGAAATCTTTCACTGAAGCACCGTCCCCCCTTGACCAATCACAGAGCACCTTGTATTCTGTAAAAGGCTGGTGATTGGCCAAGGAGAGAAAAGAACAGTACAAACAGGGTGATTTTGTGACTCCATGCTCACTGTTGCAGCACTGGAAGTATCTCATTAAACCACAATGAGATCATTTAAAATTTTGGTGTCATTACAAAGGTGTTGATGGGGGTTGTAGTTATGTTTTGAATTAAGCAATTGAAAACATAAACCAGAAGGTTTCTTTTCCTTGTATTGCCACTTCTAAAGGATTTTTATCTCCCTCCTAAGATACGAAATTCTGAAATACTGCCATTTGCTGGGTTGACCAAACTCATTCCATCAACATCCTACCAAGCCCCATCAGGAGAGGTGAGGATCCTGAACTTGGATGAGGCCGGTACCAGCGCTCAGGGATGTCACCTAGAATGGAGTATTGTTGTACTTTAACGTGGAGGTAACATGGAAACAATGCTTCCATACAGGAAGTGTGCACCTGTATTGTGTGTGATCACATGTACCAGAGGAATACAAAGTCTCCTAAATATAGAAAAGCTGGAAGTGACAACATGAAGAACTTTCCCCAGGCCCCCTGGTGTCCCCAGACCCAGCACAGCCCCTAATACAACCCCAGGCCTCATTGCAGTCCCCATACAGCAATATGATCCAAGAGCACCTGTCATGGCCCCATCACCCGGAACTCCATCCCATACAATGTACCCAATATTATCCCATACACGAGTAATCCTGATACATCATATACATGGGAGTAGTACATAGGACCGCCAATGTTTTATGAGGGGGATGGTCGCTGTAACATTTACCATGATGAACACTGAGCAGACACTGACTCTAGGGCCGGTACCGGAATAGCATACAGTAAACATCCCGCTTTTTTTTTTTCTTTTTACATATCCACCGAGTAGCTTCTAACCCCCCGCTCACCCACACCCAGCTCACGTGACCACCTTCCCTGTCCCCTCACCTGAGTCTCGGCGGTAGCGCAGGAGACAGAAACCCCTGGGAGAGCCGGGCACCGTCAACCGGAAATCCCTCCTTTCTCCCAAGCTCCTCCACCAGTCAGCGCGGAGAGTATAGCAGCCAGGACTTCCGGTCAAAGACACGCCTCTTCCTTAGTTGCTGACTAATGAGAGCACGCAGCACTCATCACCATTCCGAAACCGGGTGACACGGGGCGTGGTTATGCAAATAGACGCAGATGACGTTTAGGGTACTAAAGACCGAGACTTGGTGGCCAATAGGAGAACGCGGACCATCAGGATCCATGGAAACAGCACGCAGCGAGCGGCAGGCTATAGGACATTGTAGTTGTGTATGTGCATGTGCATGCCAAGCTGAATTACAGTGCAGGTGTGGGACGTGATAAGTCAGTAATGGCCCCGCTGCTATATAGGTGCAATGTATGGAACAGCTGAGACTAATACAATACATATCACTGTCTATACAGGGGCTTCTATGTTAGGGGACCTCCTATTAAGAGGTGAAAGGTCAGCATACACTATGCCCCCTCCCCCAACCACCCATTACCAGAAATTGTACATAACACTGAACATGCTTTACCGGCATCTTCACCATACTGTGCCTAGGCAGCCATGACTGCAAGATCCCTGCCATGGCATTACTTCCCACATTGTTACTAGTAATGGGTCACATGATATTGTCCTGGTTTCTAAATCCATTGTTGGCGGTGTTGGGAATAGAGCCGGGTTTAGGCCTTCATTCCTAAAAGCATTGCTGGGCACTGTACTGCAACCTACTGCTATCTGTATGGCTGCCCATTGCGCTGCTGATCGCATGAAAATAGAAATGCAGCAATGCATTGACACCACACATAAGTGGTAATATCCAACATGGCTCATGTATCGCACACACGTGTAGCAAAGTGTACAGCGCTGCACCACACATGGGAAGAATGGGGCCTGACAATGCATGACATATGTGCCAAGTAGTGGGAGCAAAACAACAACAAGACACCACAAACAGGAAAAAGGAGAGACTAAACATATCATCTACTAAAAATCTCTACCCTATGGTGACTTTTTGTATTGTGACTTCAGAGGCAGCCTTGTGTAGCTTCAAAAGTCTCACCTGGAGCTTAAATCACAACTACAACCTAACATAAATAACATTGTGACCAGGCGGCTTGTTAATTGCAGAACAGACGGGATGTTCCTTCTGTAATAAAATAACTTTACCTGCCTGATTGCAGTGTTTTAGCTTCACTCTCTTGTCTCTCTTGTCCCTACTCCATTGATGGTAACGCCTCTATGTTCCTGATCATGGGCTATCTTGATTGGCCAGATTGGGGTGATGTAATGTGTATTCAGTCCCAGCAGCCCTGATATTAATCATTGGATAATAAAGTTTTATTGCAGAAGGGAGATCGCCTGTCCATTCTGTAACAAAAATCCTGCCTGATCACTATTGTTCTCCTTTTAATAGCGCCGAGTATGTTTTCTTGCTGCCTTTACCACCTCATACCCTTTGAGCTATAGCCCTGAAACACAGTGGAGGTGTCAGATCTCTGCTTAGAGACCACTGCTGCCACATAGCACAGAAAGCAAGGGTTCTTCAATGCAGCATTTTGATGGGTAACAGGCTTTTTATTGCCCATTCACATCACATGCTTAAGGTGGCATTGCTGAACAAAGTTCTAACCAACCTGTCTTTTAAAACCCTCACTACTTAGCACCATTCCATATCCCTGCTCCCCCATTGTGTGATTCCTCCCCCACCTCCTAGATTGTAAGCTCTTCAGGGTCTGTGTCACTGTCTGTATCTGTCATATGCAAAACCTATTTAATGTACAGCGCTGCGTAATATGTTGAAACTAAATATATCCTGTTTATTAATAATAATAATAATAACCTGCTGTGTTGGTTTTCCCTTGGCTAAATAAAACCATGGTGCAACACATTATACTTATTAATAAACAGGATTTATATAGCGCCAACATCTTATGCAGCGCTATACATTAAAGGAAAAAATATTTTTGCTACTGCTTGGCATAACAAAACTGCACCTCAACACAAAGCATTGACAATCATGTCAGCACACCAAATCAAAAGTACATTTGCATGCACTTAAATACCATTTAAACATGTTTTGTCCCAAATATATTTATTAAAAGTAATATTACCACTGTCTATGTTTTAATATTACAATTATAAACCATCCAGTGGTTCCATGTGTCCTGTGTTTGGGGTGCAGTCCTCTGGTGTAATTATAATGTTATTATGCTTCTATAAAATAGAAATAAAGTATGCAAAGGTTCTTTCTAGGCCTTCATATATGTGAAGCTCTGTACATTGCACATTGTATGTTGATTTCTAATAAACATAATCCTGGCAATATCTCACTAGTCACTAAGATTATGTGGGTGCTATACAGAGCCATGTATGACTGTAGACCCAGAAATCATGACTTCAAGCCTGTGAATGATAATCACGAACCTCCCCCACCCATCGTTCTGCTATTAGATGAGCAAGCAGATAATTGTAATGTGTGCTAAATACTTACATAGTTAGTAACTCAGTACAAAAAAAAAAGCATCTAGGCCTATCAGTTTCACAGCTATAAAAGCATAGACTATTGGTAGGTTGTTCTTTCTATATGCAATATAAAAAATTGCAATATATTGCCAAATACCTATTTCTATAAACATTTTAAAATCCTCATTTACCACTGACATAAATTACAATGACTTTTTCTTTTAAATTTCAATATATGTGCACAGAATTATCCAAAATTTCAACGTGTACTAATGCCTCTCTAGCCCCACACCCCATGCCGCATCTGCATCATTTACTTTTAACATTTTTGCTGCCTAGTAAATATCTGTAGAAATGTGTCTCTTTAGACATTGTAAAACTATTTGTTACAATATATTTATTTTATGTAAAATTAGTTAATAAATAATCATATCCATGATGGTTTTTAATCTATGAATTAAAAACTTTGGCGTTCATTTATAAAGCACTGAATCTGACTTTAACTGAAACATTCCCTGCTGGAGAATTAAGTACTGCAATTGAAACACATGAACCTGGAAGATTCTACACCAGGGGATGTTTCAGTAATTTCTTTATAAATAGACCTATTTGTGTATGGCTTCCCCAATCCTTCCAACTGCATTACATTGTTAGGGTTCACACAGGTTCTGATCATTCATTTTCCCCCTATTGTGACCAGGTTGGGGACCACTTTTTAATTCTCAAATGAGCATTCATGTTTTTGGTGCTATGGTGGCTAGCTGCTCACAATATTAGGAATACCTGCCCAAGCCTAAAGATCTTCTTCTCATCAAGGTTTTCTATCAGTAAAATAACAACCCTTTTTTCCCAGCACAGGCAAGCCGGTAACCTGATATTTCTCTTCTGCAATTAAACAACACAACTAGGTCATCCCTGCCCCAAGCCTCTGATTGGACAGCGAAAAAACTAAACAACTCATGAGCTCATCCTTCTGCTCCTTCCAGCTGTCACTATATTTTCATGTTCCTAATGAAGACTGCCTATTTCCTAAACTTAGTTTTACCGTACAGAAAAGACAAGGGTAAAGAATACAAAGCCTTAATTTTTTTTTGTGTGTTTTTTATCTGGAGGTTCGTTTAACTTTACCCAAAGCCCGTAAGGGAAAAAAGAAGACATCAATCCTCATTTCACTTTGACCTAAAATTGTAAATTTACAAACAAACTGAATAGGAAATTATCTGACCCTAGTGAATCAAGTCAATAATGCAGCCAACTTAATTAAAACATTTAAACGCTGCAGCAAAAATTATGGCCCAATATCTTACTAATTAACTAACTGGATCACTATAGCAATTCAAAACAGTATAATAGTATAATAAAAAAATGTCATAAAACACCATGTACAACATGCAGTGCAGCATATGTCCTTGTTACATGTGGCTATACCAGCTGTCTGATTAAAGGAGAACCAGGCTAACACTAAACATATAAAGCCTTTTTAATGTACAGTACTGCGTAATATGTTGGCGCTATAAAAAATTCTGTTTATTATTATTAATAATAATGTAAACATAAACTAACAATAATTAGGGCAAGCACAACATACCGTACCTAAGATAACATTTGGCCTTGTGACATCCTGGGTCTGTATATGTATATATATATATATATTTACACACTCAATATCAGTTTTTTAATAAATAAATATTATAGATAGCAAGTCTCTTAAAGCTAAACTCCAGGAAAAATAAAAAAATTCCCAATGGTGCTATGCCCACTGAGAAAGGGCTATGCTATGCTCAATTATGCCTAAGGGAAGTATAGATCAGAAGAAGAGATCACAGCACACCTCTTACTGGTTCTGAAGAACACTCCCGCCCAAAGCAGGTGGAATCTGTGGGACTTAATATTCTCTGTATTGTGCTATCCCAAGACAAGAGTCCAGCAAGTGCATGTCCAGTAAAACAGACATTGGGCAAGGGTGAGAACTTCTGCTAAGTTGTTACTGATATTTGAAGTTCAGCTTGGATGATTTCCTCTTCCTCTTTGCCCAACCAAACACATTTTACCAAGCTGGAAGTAAACATTGCAACACAAACAAAAATGATTTTGGTTAGTAGAAAAGGGATAGTCAAATTATTATTTTCATCTGTTTCACGTTTTTAATTACCTCCTATCTGGTAAAATGTTAGTTTAAAAGGAAGTAAGGGGAAATCTTCCTAGTGAAGCTTCAGATAGCACAAAAACCTGAACAGTTTCAATCCAAAACAGAAAAATAGAAAAAGTTGGCTATGTTGTATGTTGTTGGCTATGTAAAGTTGGCTATGCATACAAACATATTGGAAACAGCTACCTGTTCATTTGCATTGGGAATTGGTTGTGCTATGAGGATTTCATGGAAGGCACCCTTAGCCTATTAGTTTTTTTTTTTACAATAGTTTTAGATTAATTTGCCTCATTTAGTTAAATGTTTACTTTTGAAATTAGAGTCAACCTATTTTTTAGTAGAAAACAAATCTTCTATTACTATCCTAGGATCAGTGATCATTAGCCCAAGATGTGAGAAGCCACAGACAGCAGTACAACTTGAAAATACTCCTAATCCCCCAGTAACAATATCTAACATTGGTAAGTAGGAATCCAAATACTAAAATATTCTTTTTTAACCTTTTAAATTTGTGGCATCCTGATGGACAACTCACCCTGACAGAATTCCTGACCTAATCTATGAGCAACAAAACCATAATGGTTTAGATTTTACTATTTTGTTAACTTTTAACATCAGTTTGAGATGCTTTTGAGAACATTGATACTTCAATAACAGTTACATTTGACCTACTGCTGATCTTCTCATCGTATTTATTCTTATTTAGGTTCCTACTGCATTCCGATAGGAGATAGTATATGGCAAAATAGGGAAAGGTAAGCAGCACTGGCCCCCACACCTTCAATTAATAAGGATTGCAATAGGCACATAAGAAGCCTTCCAATTTTCATTGTCCATCCTGGAATGTTCCCAGGAGACAGAGTTATTTCTCTGGTATACTGAAGGTTGTAACTGGATTCTCTAAATATCCACTAGGCCCTAGGCTCCTGTCTAATGTTGCTTTGCGGATGATCATGCTTGGAGGCCCATAGATCTTTATGGGGGAAAAAAAGCAGTTCTAATGTGAGCAAGTAACTGAATCACCAACACAAGCCCATACTAAAGACCAGATCCATTACAGCCACCACATATCTATACCAGATGCCTGAGATATTTAGGAAACTTTAAGGTAATTAGAGATCAGCATCCAACTAAAACATTATACAGGTATTATTCTATTAAAATAATGTGTTTTAGAGGCAGTTTGAGCATGTTTGCCAATTATACAGTAAATAGATTTTTTGCATTGACTTCAATTATAGCAAAGATACCTCAAGTATGTAGTAATGGCTTCTATGGCCCATGCACATCCTATAATTTCAGCAGCCAATGCTTCAGTCACTCCAGATCAGCCTCAGCCCACCCCGTCTCCACTATATAATATGGCTTTCCTAGTCCTTAGATCACCTTTGTGAATTCATCACTCCCTTGTTTTTTTAACAGTCCGTGGTTTGGTGTAAGTCCTTTCAGAGCATTCATTTATGTATAAACATTTCCTAACCTTTAGACAGGAATAGTTTTTCAATTTATGTACCAGAAAAGAGGGCGCACTTATGACTTTACATTTAAACATATAGCATGCACATACAGTAGCATAATATGTGTAACAGACTCGCTGTCTTTTGTAAACAACTGTGGTTGGCTGAAATAATGAATTGAAATAGAATGGCTGTTTTGTAGAACATTAGTCATCTGGCTAACCCAGAGAAAATGTATACTTTACTAAATTGTCAGACAGTGATTGTACACTATATGCATGTCACAAAGAGCGCTTACAAAGAAACTGGGGGTTGCTATCCCTACAATGTCTGTTTAGCTTGAGGAAAAATGTTAATTATGTTTTTGCTTTGTGTGCTTACCCTAGGTCAGGGTACGTCGAAGCTACTTAGTCTTGTATTGATTCTGTGCTTGTCAACAGCTTCCTGTAGACCGATGTTTCTTAATCTTTTAAACATGGGGGAGTGCTTAAAAATAATTTTCAGGTCTCAAAGAACCCCTACTATATTCACTGTATCCACAGCATTAGTGTGGTGGTCAGTGGGAAGAATGCCTCTTACAATGCTGGCCAGTTTGCTCTCACTAGATAAGTGAAAGCAATGTCCACCATCTCTTATCACACTCAAAGTGTAAATGTTATATGTGTATTATCAAAAATAGAGTTGTAGCTGGGGAGGATTCTGGCACAGTGGTGGTAACACGAATGTGGCAGACACAATGATGGCAAGGGCTGGAGGGGAGCCTACTGCATGGGTGGCAAGGGGTAGCTTCACAGAGGTTTCACTCAAATTGAGGGCTGCCATTGTAGCGGGTGTGAAACGGTGACAGAGGGAGTGGCATATTGGTAGTAGGAATTGGGGGTGCAGTTGACAGAATGGGGGTTGGCATGGTGGTGGTGAGAGTGGTGTGTGGCTGGCAAGATAGTGGTGTTGTGAAGGAAGGTAGTTGGCACTACGGGGTGAGACGTACCACTCCCACTTTCTGCTTCTGTAGAAGGAAACCAGAATTGTTTTGTGCATGAGCTACGTGGGTGCTAAATAAAGCAGTCTGTACATGTGTGCATTGGCCAGAAGTGGAGCAGTTTTGGTGGAAATAGGGGAAGGGATAAGAGATCAAGCAGTATGGTGAGTGATCAAGGTCTGGCATGTTGTTGTGGTCACAGAAGGCTGGTAAGGAGATCATGCACTTATGGAGAGGGTGTAATTCTAATTATTTTATTGGCCAACAAAGCAGAAGAGACAGGGGTTAAAAAATGAGGAATGAAGAGAATTCTCTACAGAAACAGTATCCCCATGGGGCAAGGCAAAACTCTGAAAAGCCATTATCTCCAACGGAAAGAAAACATGTACTGTAAAAACTTTAACTAAACTTTTATACCATTTATAATATAGTTAAAAAAGATATAAAACATTAATTTAAAAACCCATAAACTTTACCTTGGAAATAAAATTGACTTACAATTATTAGTGCATTGTTTTAACTGTAGGCAGTATAGATCTTTGTTAATGAGGCCTATGTAGATGTCATGGCAGGAATCCAGCCGTTAGGTAATAAAACCATGAATGCGCTCGCCTCATCTAAAGTCCTAGAAGCTTTACAAAGACTGCATGCAGGGACATAAAGCTTGTTTATTAAGAAATAATCTTTCCTATGCCCAGAGCAGATATCCTTGTATGTTCTGTACAATTCGTGCAAAGCAGTAAAGATTTAGAAAGATCCAAAACATCTTATGGTGTCCTAAGGTTACCTTTTACAGTTACAGCACCCCATACCTTGCTGAGTTATTAGGTCACTTAGTAAAAATCCCAAATACAGGACAAGAAAGATTCATTTTCGGTGGGTAACATAACAGCTGCAGGAAGCCTTTCATGACATTTGGCCTCAAAAAAAAAAAAAAAAAAAAAAAAGAAGACGACAAACTTTTCTTTTTACATAATATATCTGCTGTATTTGGAACATAAAGGACTAGTTAACAAATTAAAAGTTCTACTCCAACAAAAACATTTTCTAGTTTTGGATAGAGTAAGGAATGCTAATGTTTCCATAATGTATCCATAGAGCAGATTTCCCCTTTCTGTTTTTGTATGGTACGTGAAATAAAGGGAAATCTCTGATCTTTGTGTAAATGTTTTTAATAAGGCTGCTGGATTATTAATCTATGACATATTTGTGGATTCTCCATCTAGAAACTGTGTGCATTTTTTTATTTTTGAGGGCAACATTAAGGATGTCACCATGTACTCACCTTGCCATTATACTGCAGCTCTTTTTTTTTTTGTTACAACTGGCATCAAAATCCACAGTTGTATCCGAAACTAAAGTTAAAGGTTTTAGCAATTGGCTGCTAGGGCCTGAATAGTGTCACATAGGAAGAGGTAACCAGATACCCTGATAACCAGAAGCATCAGGTATTATCACAAGCTGCAACGGAGGACGAAATGGATGGCAATACTGGGAAGGTGTGTATATTTGGGTTGGGGATGGCTCTTAGCAAAGATAGTATCAATATAATAGGACCAGGCAAGGTGACAGTGCCTCTTTACAAAGATTCTGTTATCAACTCCATCTTCTGAAAAAAATACCCACCTAAGACTTTAAAAGCCTACGTTTTTACCTAAACGTTTGGTTGTTCCGACTTAGAGTGTGTCTGTTTTTCCTGCCTTCTGCACATTCCAAGTGGTAACCCACCATACTAATAGGCTAAAAGAAAGAAGTTAGAGGTAGTGTCAAGCTCTGATATTACCAATAGTGTCAGACTTTCGCTATGACAATTTGCTGGGTTTGTCCATAACAGTGAAGTCCTAGGCTATGTACATACATGCAATAATTATCCCTGGAACCATGCTTAGTGATCATTTCCAGCAACAGTGGAATGAAAGAGCACTAAACATAGAGCACTATTCTGTCCTGTTGAGCAGGAAGGAGAAGCAGGAGTCACCCCGTTGCATCCTTCCCATTAGGAAACAACAGTGTTCATTCTTGATGGTCATTTAGTGAACCAATAGGATGGATCACCAAAATATGTCAGGGGATGGCTGTACTAGATTTTGGCCAGAAATCATTACAAACCTTGGGCAATGAAAATCTAGTGGGTGTCCAAAGCTTTAGCTGCAAGTATACACAAGGTTTCTTTTGGTGTCTGTATGTTACACCATATAAAGATGGCTGCTGATTGACCTTTCCCTTTCTCCCATACAGAATAACATGTCAAGCAAGAATAAAGGGGGAGGGGGGCTCATCTATAAGACAGGACGTTCTGAATCACTGACTTAAAACCAGGATATTGATTAGGAAAGCCAGTCCTTATTTTCTAATTCTTCCCGAATCACTGACTAAAACCATTAATGAAGAAAGCCATCATTACAGCCATACAGCTAGAATTGTCTTAGCAGTTTCCAAGCCTCTCTTATGACTGAGTTACTTTAAAACAATATGGTAAATCATCAAGAAGTGCAGGTGGATAGTGAGTAAGATAATTAAAAAATTCTCTTTAATGGATGTTCTTGTTGTGCTGCCATTTACTGCGTGTGGTGGGAACCCTAGCAGGTGATGTCAAATGCATGTGATGAGGAAACATCATATCTTACAACACAGCTTGTAGCATGTGATCTATGCAGATCCTAATTTATTTGTGTCTCTTCCTCGTTGATTCCTCAGCTGTTCTTGTATGTTTACATTTCAAAGTAGCCAACGCTTAACTGGCTGCTATGGTATGTTTCTCAAAAATGTTGTCGCACTGGATTATGTGAATGCTATGGCCATCTTTGTAGTCCAGTCTACTGGTTTAACAGCTTGAGAGACTCTGCGTCCAACTGACATCTATCATATTTATCACGTATTATTAGCACCGACATATTACAAAGAGCTTTACACTCCATAATCATCTCAAAAACTGTCCTTCAAAGGAACTCACAATCTAATGTTCCTATTGTCCCTATAACAATCTAAAGCAATGTACAGAAGCTCTAGTTTTGTCCGCAGAGGTGAACATTTGCGATCATCTCAAATAGAGATCTGGCATTAGTACAGGTGTCTTCTGAATTGCTTAGTGATCTGCCATCACCGATTTTGTTTTCTTTTGGGGAGGACGTAGCAGGACTCATCCTCCCCCATCCAAAAAACAGAATGGTGTTAGTTCTTTTGTCATTGAAAATCCTTACTAATGGCTGTTTCAAATCAACAAATATTGAGCTTAAGGTCATATGGGGGGGGGGGGGGGGGGGGTAGTCTATGAGCATGTTTTTTTTTAGAATGTGGGAAGAAATCAGACTTCCCAGGGGAAATCTTGCAAACACAGGGAAAACCTACAAACTCGATTCAAATAGTGAGCTGAGAATAAAATCCTAGTGCTACAAGGTAAAATACTAGCCACTGAGCAATAGTAATAAAGGCAAAAGCGTACTTTTGCAGTTCATCACCATCACTTATTATACGGTCCATGCAACTCCTGTTAATGCACTACCATGCGTTGTGGTGCACTGCATGTCCTTGTCTTCATGCATTCTTGTGCATTAGAAACACATATACTAAGTATATTTAAAAACAGAGAAACCAAGCACATAACTGGCTGATTCTGACTTCTCTGTTCCTATGTTTCATTAACAAGTTGTTGCACGCTGTGCTGTGTTTTAAGGTAAACAATTTATTTTAAATGAGTTGTCATTAATCAATACCAGACAAATAAACAGGCATGCATTTTGTCCAGAGCAGGACACCATGTATGTCAGAGCTGTGTTCCCTATTGTATTAGATTGCCAAATACAATGCAGCAAATGCACGCTACCACAATGCACCGTTATTTTTGTTTTTGTTATGTTTTGCTAATTCAAGTTTGTGATATTTATTTTTTTACATAGATTCAATAAATAGATTGCATTACATCTGTCAGCCTGTACATACTTTGTGATGAGTATTTGGAAACCCCAAATTACAGTCCTCCAATAGGAAATATAGTAGCAACATTTCCTAGTAGCAATACTGGGATAAGTTGCTGTAATGTCCTAAGAAGTAGAAAGAAAGGTATTAAAGATGGAAGGGGTCCCTACATTACTGGATTTATAAGCTGCTGGGATGTTGCTCATTTCTCAAGTCATTTGCTTTATTTTAAGGTTATATTTATAAACAATTTCCACACTGATTCATTTAACAAAAGTGTAAAATGAGATGGGTCAATCAACTTGCGTTGCATTAGTTTTCATATACTAACTAAACTAATACAGGATCACCTATTGAACAAACTGAATGACACCTGCTATTAAACAAATATATGTTTGCCAAAGTCTACCTTTCAAGTACACTAAAGTATGTTTTCCCAATTCAGTTTACACAGAACGATATAACAAGCACTTTTGTTAAATGTATCATTATGTTAATAGTTTAAAAAAAATTGGAGATTAGGTGTTTTTCTCTGGTTCCTTTGGGCAACAGAGAGATCCCTTTTTAATTTGTTTCAATGAATCCTATCATCTACTATTTTGCCTCTAAACTGGACTATCCTGTGTTACTGAGAAACCTTCAGGCATCATCTGTATCCTATTCACACGTGATCTATTAGGAAGTAGCATTTACCATTCAGTTGGGTATCCTACCACAGACAGGTGTGCAAATGTTTGGTTATTTCTGTCTGCTGAAAGAAGGAATAAGTACAAGGATGTAGGTGTGCACTATCCATAGGACACAAAAAGTTTCCCGTCCTTTCATTTTTTCTTATCATTTTGGTTGCAATTCCTTTGAGAGGACAGAACTGTTCCAGATGACACTTTTCAGCTTGCGATATTCATTGTGACACCAATATTGGTATTTTGAGCTCCGCCTATAGGTCAGTTTATTCCTTCTCTTTGCTGGGTTTTCAGTTTTTCCACTAAAATCCTTGCATTGGCTAATGCAGAATTCATGAACTTACCGGGAGACAAGAGTCTGATTTTTAATGACTAAAATGCAGTGTCAGAAAGTCCCTTCTGACATTACCAGGAGCCTAATACATCATTGTTTATGTTCAGATCTGCAGATTGCAATACCAGGAACTGTCACTGGATATGTAATAGTAGATGTGAGAGAACAGGAAATTCATGGTAACAAAAATAAGTTTACTCTTGAAAACGCTGCTGATGTTTAAATCATCAAAGAAAACTTACTGCTTAACATTTGCATTAAAAGGCTGCATGGAACTGGGCAGTGAAGATTCCCGAAGTCTCATAATTTACTGGAAAAATGTTTCATAAATCAGGTATATGATGTATGAATTGTTTATAGGATGATAATT
This sequence comes from Pyxicephalus adspersus, assembly GCF_032062135.1. NCBI lineage: Eukaryota > Metazoa > Chordata > Amphibia > Anura > Pyxicephalidae > Pyxicephalus > Pyxicephalus adspersus. The sequence continues at coordinate 100,173,905 of NC_092862.1, read as the reverse complement.
AGCTTCATATTGGATTGATTCAGCTTTAATATATTTTATTATTTATTTTATAACGAATCAATTTCTTTTTAAGCTCAGCATACATCTATTCTGCAATGATAAAGAATGCATGCGTGTTGTTATGTTAACATTTAGGTTCAAACACCAAGGTGAGTGTCATATGAATGGCACTATAACACACTGCTGTTACTGTATAGATGTAAATAAGGCCTTTAAGGCAGTGGTCCCCAACCTTTTGCAGGTGGCAGACCACTAAACACACAGGCTCCAGACCGGGCATGTGCGGGGAGCCGTGTGTCACTCAAAGGGCAAGAAACCTGCCCCCAACATGACTTCAATGCCAGAACCTGTACACTCCAGAGGCACAAACCCGCTCACCTCCCTGAGCCTGCAATGTCTCTAGCTGGTGCGCCCCCCCAAGGGGGGTCTTCTCTTGACCCCACTGATGGGTGCACCAGCCAGAGCTGTGGCCCACCTGTCAGACGGCCGCAGCCCACTAGGGGACCCCTGCTTTAAGGATCCTGCAAGTACAGAAATATGGATCTCAATGGGAATACGCAGGCTGTAAGTGAAGTAAACTTTTGTAAACTGTAAACTAATTTCTGATCAGTCACTCATTACAGCAGTAATTCACAACCTTTTTACATGGAGGAATCCATGACAAAACTTTCAGGTCTTTAGGGAATCCCTACTATAATTACTACATCCACATCTTACAGTGCATTAGTGTAGTGGTCAGTGGGAAGAATGCCTTCTACATTGCTGGCTAGTGGGAAGAATGTCATCGCTACAGATAGCCAAAAAGATCATTGGTGTCACTTAAACTGACCTGAGAGGCACAAATTGCTCAAGGAACCCCTAGCAATCTTTGGAGGAACTCTGGTTGAGAAATCCTACATTTGATAGTGATTTCTGGCTGAGGATGGAACGGAGCCAACATCTTAACACACAAGTCAGCAGATGGTGAATAACCACATCACACTCACAGTGACACTGTAGGTGACCTGTAGACACATGGGCTTTATTCATTCACAGTACTACATAGATTCCACTTTGCAAAGTGAACGTTTACTTAGCTTAGACAATAAGCTGTGTTCACTGTAGTCCTCCAGAGTCACATTCATCTTCTTTACTAAGTTTGTAACCATTCACAACTCTTTTAGTATATCAGCCCCATTGCATGCTGGAGCAGAATCTGATCACCTTTCAGGTTCCTCACTAATAAAATACCTAGTATATTAGCTTTTATTGCTGGAACATTTTTCAATGAATGTATGTATCATACAAGTATTATGATTCACTGGGCCCGATTTCTTAAAGATCTTCAGGGCTTTTATTAGTGAAGCTGGGTGCTCCAGCAAACCTGGAATGGATCTCTTCAGAGTAATTTACTATAAGCTATTGTTTTGAATCCTGGGCCAGATCCATTCCAGGTTTGCTTGATCACCCAGCTTCACTGATGAAAGTGTAGCCTTGGAGAGTTTAACCTCATACCATCATATGAGTACAGTATACCCACCACTTTACATGCAATACAATTTATCAAACTGCCTTACAGGCAGATATAAAAGACTCAAAGGGATGCAATAGTACAATAATTACAAATGCAGAATAAGTGCATGTTTTCTTTTTACAAGAACAAGGAGCCAATTAACTGCACTATAGGGTATGCCACTAGAATTATCGATAAGAGTGACAAGGAGTCCATCAGTTTGCTGCTTTTTTTTCACTGTCTAGTGACAGATGAAGCAGAAGATTCATTAGCTGCTCCTACTGAACCTCAAAAAAAGAACACTGAGGTCCCTTCACCTGTCGGACAGTAAGGACAGTGTGGTGCTGCATGGCACATGAAGTTATGGATGGATAGATATATAAACCCTTTGCCATGCAAGGCAGCTTCCTAATGATGATCATATACTAGATGATATTTCCAATAGTACGGACATTATCTTTGATAATAACTCCAATTGGACCCTGAATCAATAATAAAAATGGGACATTCCCAAATAAGGTTTGATCAATATATCAATCAAACATTGACTGGGAATGCTGTTTTATTTTTTTTTTTTGCCCTTTTCTCTGATCACCAATAGTGTAGCTGAGCGGGAGGAGCTCTCCCAGCTATTGGCTGTCATATCAGAGGAGCAAAGCTGTTACCAGGTAAACAAGAAATAACCGGGACATACCAATCATTTACCAAGTTGTACACCCACCAACCAATGTATGGCCAGAGTTGGATTCATAGGAGTATGAAGAATTCAGTTTTTCATATATATATATATATATATATATATATATATATATATATATATAAAAATAAATAAAAACTATGTGATTTAATTAAGTTACACATTGAATATGTTGGAACACCAAACCTACAACCAGATTAAAATGGAATAAAAAAGCTACAGCATTTGGCGATGCCGCACGATTGCTTTGATACCCACATCATTTACTATACATATATTACTTGGCAGCAACCAACCTACACACGTGGATTTAAACTTCTGTGTTATAACTGTACATTTTGGCACACATAAAAGTATACTAAACATGGGATCATTATAAAGACCGCCAACTTAGGGATCAGAGTGCGTTCACCAGGTCACAAATGTGCTGCAATATTTATATATGTTTTCAAAACAAATAGATACATTGGCATACCAGATAATATTATTTACAATAACATTGTGCTGTTGTATGTCATTTATACCAATAAACAGGATGATATAAAATCTTAAAAATAACAAACATACAGAAATGGTATAAACATTGGGATCATTATTGTAAAAGGATAGATAGATGGATAGATAGATAGATAGATAGATAGATAGATAGATAGATAGATAGATAGATAGATAGATAGATAGAAAGATAGATAGATAGATAGATAGATCCCCTTACCAGCATTGTCTGTGGCTCTTGATGTCGCCTCCCTCCATATATTACATGGGTGACATATATTGGCAGATGTCAGCACACAGGATAGCCTCTTGTGGTCTGGCAGGAATTATAGAGACGCCAGAGGAAGGAATATGCAGTGAGTAAGGCCTCTGTGTACAAGGCCTGCCTGGAAGGCAGATGAGGCCTGTGATCTCATGGTCACAGCACTACTCCTCCCATCGGATTGTCATTAGATACTCCCACAATATTACCATAAGGCAAACCCACAGCTCACAAATGGCTCAGATGACAATCAGAGCTGTTCCCAGATCCTGACATCACCAAGCCCTATTTATAAATGGCTGTTCGTCTTGGTTTTGGTGTCCCAGCACAGCTCTGATCCCTCACATCATGATATTACACTAGCTGCATTGTGTTATTATGTTACCATCATCTCCCATTCAGGCACAGGCTTCATAACTTGTTTTCTGCATGTGTTGCACATATGCAATATTTTTAATAGTAGATCTGTATTTCATAGCATTCTCCTGAACAGTTAATATAGAATAGTGTATAGTTATATAACTCGGTCTGGACTACTTTTTGGGAGAAGAAATGAGGCAGCACAGAGTAATGATGATGTGAAAAGTTCAGAAATCGAATTAGCCAACAAAATAAGCTGAGATTCGATTAGATGCTATGGGTTAACATTTTTATGTACAGAGATTTAACAGTTTGTACTGCTGATAACATGAGCCTTGGAAGTACACATTTAAACGATAGGACAGTGGTTCGTAAGAAAATTTTGGTGGTCCGCAGCTCTGCCCGGTGCACCCACGTGAGAAGGACCCCCCTGGACACAACCCGCCCACGCTCCCATTGCAGGCCTAGATCCGCGATGGGAGAGTGGGCGGGGTTATGCCACAATGGCGTCACTTTGATTGACTCGTCTCCCCGTGCATGCGCGGTCAGGACCCAGTAATTTTAGTGGTCCGCGGGACCAAAAAGGTTGGCAGCCACTGTGATAGGAGATATCAGAGTTATGAAGAAGTTATCGCAATAGTGCAATATGTTGGTGATATATAAAGGAAGGATAAAATCGGGGAGAGCCACATTAAAGCCATGATTTCTCATGGCTGGTATACACAACAGTGCTCAACCCAGAAATGTTTTTTAAGCTAGGGTGACCACCCAAAAACAGCCGAGTGGTTGCTGAAAAGTGCCGGGTGTTGCGCCCAGCTAAAAGAGGCCGGGGAGAACACTGAACAATATGCCTCCATCACAATACCCACACTCCCCATCAGTATGTGCGTACCTTTTCGCGCTTTTTTTTTACCACTTCTGGCTGTCAGGAGAAAAATATTCTCTTTTGTTGATGATTTATATCCTGCTGATCAGCAGAATAACAACATTTCTTTATGACTGACATTTTTAAAGATGCCCAGGTCTCTTCTTTTAGTGCATTGTGCAAGGATCCTATTCAGCAATGCTCCTGCATTGCATTCCACTGACTGCTTTAAAAATAAGGTTTAGGTGTATCTTTTGTCACAGTTATTCTCTTCCTAACAAACATTATTGTGTGTGTGTGTGTGTGTTACTGTACCACCCTAATATAAAGCCAGTTCTATCACACTAAGGCATGTGGTTGGGTTGTTGTGCAGCTGTCTATATGGCTTAGCACCAGCTAGTTCCAGCTACCAGCCTGCACCTATATCTAGCTAGGGTTGTACATGTGAACGGCCACACTTTAACACAACTGCATGCTTCACTATGAGTGGACAGACTGTGAGATGTTCATGGAAACTGAAGAAGGAGACCTTTTTGACAAATCATCAAGCCAGTTGTCCCATATCTTAGTTCTGCCAGGACTGGGGCTATGTCCATAATCACTCTGAGAGTTGCAGTTTTTAAATCCAGCGGCATTTACCACAAACTAGAAATACTGTTCTCCTATTGCAAACGGCAGAATGATGCAGAGGAAAGATGTAAATAATAACATAGATATCTGTGATATTTGCTAAGGCCATAAATTCTTCTTCTTCTAGAGATTCCACAACTGAATCAACAAACCTAATTTGGAACTATCAAAAGTGGGACAAAGGCTTTACACACCTTGAAGACCAAGATGGGAGCCCATATTTGGGTATCCTGAACTGGTTTAAATAAAATTAGTAGTGTCTCTGGAAAGGCACGAGGGTATAATGCAGGGGTGCCCACACTTTTTTGGCTTACGAGCTACTTATAAAATGACGAAGTCAAAATGATCTACCAACATTGCACAGACACTGCACTACAAGACTATAGTGACAGGAAGGCTACAGTTCACCTGTCATAGGAGAATGACGTGCTGCTCAAGAAAAAGAACTTCTAATCTGTACAAAGGTATCTCAGTAATTGAACCCTGACACCGAGCCTGAACTGACTCTCTGCCTCCCTCCCCACTTCCCACTGTTACACAGACCCTATAGACGTACAGCAGGGCTGCTGGTGCACAGCAGGGAGGGGGAGGGCAGGGCTCTGCGATCAAACTCAGGTTGCCTTTGCGATCTACCAATAGATTGGTATATAGGTATATACTGGTATATAGGCTCTGTGCCATATTAGCCATAATATTCCACTGGAGGATCCACATTATGTCCTCTTTTATTGAAATTAATAAGAACAAGATGTAAAGAGAATCATCCCAATGGTGTTGCAGTTAGCACTTTTTGGACTGGACTATAGAAGACCTACAGTATTGGTCAAATGTTTTTGCAGTGTCACAGAAGTTGTGTTTCTGTGGTGTTTTTGATGGCAGATCACATTGTTTTTAGATTATCGTGCAGAGAGATCAAAAGGGATTTGAAGAATTAACTGCAAAGAGCTTTATTAGCATAAAAAGTTACTGTTATCACTAAAACACATTTTATTGTATTATGGTTCTGGCACAAAAAAATCACTGGATCAATCGGACTGAATTATAAAAGCAGACGTAGGTACCCCACACTCCATTACAAGGGTTATTTACTTGTTTATTCATTCCAGGTTTGCTGAATCACCCAGCTTCACTAATAAAAGTGCATCCTCTCCAGCCTTGGAGAGCTTTAATGAATTAGGCTCATAGTCTTTAACTGATATGTACATTAACAGGTAAACAGACTAGGCAGAGAGGCCTAAAATGGTTGCAGGTAACTGGTCTCATAAAGTATGTTTTTCTCCTTTTTTATCATCCTTTAGACAAAACGATTGACTCTTGCCGCGAGGAAGAGGACCTACTACAAGTGTGCAACATACTTTTGCCTGAAGTTCCACTTCCTTATACTTTCTATTCGGTTTAACACACATCAAATAGACAAGAGAATAGAGAAATCTTCCAAATAAAAACCCAGATAGCAATAAAAAGTTCCAATCATCCACAATCCATCTGTTGCATGAAACACTATAAAATAATATTATTATTAAAGAGGATTTATATAGCACCAACATGTTACGCAGCGTTGTAAAATGACAGACAGTGACAAAGGAGGAGAGCACCCTGCCCCAAAAAGTGTACAATCTAGGAGGTGGGAGAAGTAATAAATATATTTTACTTTTATATTGGTGTTCTCATGATGCTTTACACAAATATTGCAACACTAATGGAGATTAGGTAGGACGGTATAACACTTCTTTTCCCTGCCGTCAAAAAATTTCACTTAACAATTAACTTTGATATGCTAGAGTGTGTATGCTTAACACTTTTTTTTTGTGTTTTTTAACAACTTTTTACATTTTTCTGGGAGGTCTTCCATCCCCTTCCATCTTTACAGCTACTGCAGTAAAGATTGTAAGGGAAACCTGCAGCCTTCTGGGGTACTCTCACCAGGAGGTTTTGGGATGCTCCCTCTGCATCATCAGGGGATTTCCCATAAGGTAAAAAAAACAAAAAACATGCTCAAACATTTGCAAAAAGACAGATCACACAAATTAATTTCTTCTGCAGGAAAAATGAAGAATTTCCATAGTCTCCTGACCCCAGGCGAACTGACTGCAAAACTTTACATTTGTATTATGTGAAAGGCTGCAGTAGGTGGCTGCTCTTTGCCAGACAAGAGTAAGAACTACACGGGCATTAGGAATTACATGATTGTATTCTCTCATATTCTCAGAAAGTAGACAATGCTTGTTTTTAGGAAATAGTTAAGCTATGTAGAGACTGGTGGTGAGGTTTTGGTGCAGTTACTGCTTCCTCATGATACTGAACTGCTCCTTGGGTGGGATGGTACATGTAGTGTCTAACACACCGCAGCCCAGTAAAGTTTGAATGGGTTCAGCAGTGAGCCGCTTGGTATACTTAACAATACATAAAAACATAAAAATGTATATACTTATATTCAAGATACAAACAATATACCTTCTCTATAAGAACAGCTGACAGGACAGAAAATCTTCTCTGAGAACATCAGGCTAATTAATATAGAAATCTTTCAATCAGCACAAATCTACAAACTGCTGAATTACCAGTGGAATAATTTTTCTGTAATGGACTTTTTTGCTGAATTAAGTTATTTTTACCTCAACCACAAAGCTATCACTCCAATCTTTTGTAATATACTGTCTTGGGAGTGTGCCTATTTTGTGGTCTTAAGGAAATTATTAATTCATGTTTTCAAAGATTACATTTGGAAGCCATGTTTCACTCTGATGTCCCAATATCTATATATTGGTGATTCATATATATATATATATATATATATATATATATATACATTTGAGCTGTCTTTTATAGGAGTTCATTCAGTCCCATCAAGCACAGGGGAAGCCAGGACTTCCAGGTATCACAGAGTTCCAGGGAGTGATCAGGCAGGTAACATGAATTATTGCTGAAGGGGCTTTGCCTGTCATTTTTAAAAGTGGAACTTAAGTTTAACTTTATTTCACCAAAAATATTTCCATACCATTTTATGTTCATTGAACATTAAACATTCCCAGATGAGGGTAAGGCTATGACAGAGCATGGAGAGGGCTTTCCCTGAGAATTTGCCCTTCTGGATTAGTCAGTTTTTGAAGCAGATTGAGAGGCACAAATTAGAGTGAATAAAAATAATCTATTGTAAGAAAAAGTGCAGGTAAGCATTTAAACTACTTTTTTTTCTGTGCCTTTACCTGCATCTGTCTATAGTTTGTGACAAGGTCTTTTAAAAGTAATAATACTGCTACAACCAGTAATGATTTTCTTTATGTGAACACTATTTCATAGAATTAATGGGTAATTTTCTGCAAAGAGGCAATAAAAGAACTAGATGATGAACATGATCAAAAGAATAGGAAGTGAAATGAAAACAGTAAAAAGTATTTCTTCAAGATAAGAGATCACAGGGGAAAGGTGGGATCTGTGTCCACTCTAGACAAAATGGTTTCTCCGTACTGTCTCCATGTAGTTTACTGTCAGGTACTCTAGAACAGTGGTCGCCAACCTTTTGGTCATGTGGACCACAAAAATTACCAGCTTCTGACCGCGGGGAGCCGTGTGTTACTCAAAGGGGGGTAACCTCCCCCATAGTGATGTAATGATGGCATAACCCCGCCCACTTCCCCAATCGCAGATCTGAGCCTGCAATGGGAGAGTGGGCGGGTTGTGTCCAGGGACACTGCTGGCCCACTTCCCTCTGGTCGGTGCGCCCCTCCAGTGGGGTCATTCTTCTGACCCCACTCAGGGGTGCACCGGCCAGAGCCGCAGATCACCAGTTGGCGACCGCTGCTCTAGAACTCTCTCCACATCTCTTGTGCCACTTACCTTTCTGACCTGGTAGAAAAATACAACACTAGCCACTCTCATTCCTTCCTGCCCATTGACTTCCCCACTCATAATCCTCCTCACATGCATGGCTCCAAGGCTTTTCAAGAGCTGTCTTGACTCTCTGAAGTGGTCTTCTTTGAGCAATTTAGCTTGCTCCTACTTTCTGCTCATTTAAAAAAGCACTAAAAACCCATCTTTTCAAACTTGCCTACCCGTCTTCTTCTGTCTCCTTACCTCTTGGGCAGTTCATTTCTGTCTGGATTTATATATCCAAAAGCGGTACATTGTCTTTCATGAGAATGTATTTTACAGTATATTAAAATAGTATGAGCATAATAAAGTTTGAAACACAAAATCATGTCAAAATAATAAATTAAATACATTTAATAATACATTTATTAATAAACTTTGACATGATTTTGTGTTTCAAACTTTATTATACACATACTATTATAATATACTGTAAAATTAATTTTCATGAAAGACAATGTACCGCTTTTAGACATATAAATTCAGTGTATTGCATTCAATACTGGTATTTTGTATTGGATGCAATACAAAATAATTTGAAATTCCCGCCGTGCTCCTAGCAACGGCTGTATACATCTTCACCGGGAACTCCCGGGGAAGGTCAGCGCACTCGCCAGGGGACAGATCAAAGCAGAGGACGCGACCAGAGGATGACAGGAGCCTAGAAGGATGCCGATGGGACCAGGTAGGTGTTTATTTTTTTCTTTTTTAACTACCCCGAGTGTGACTCAGGGTTACCGCTTTCAGCTTGTTTTTTTTACCTGGAGTCACACTCGGGCTTACGGCTGACAAAGTTAAAACCCTCACTTTTTACTCGTCAATCCATATCCCCCTCCTATTGTGTGACACTTCTCCACCTCTTAGATAGTAAGCTCTTCTGGGCAGGGTCCTCTCCTTCTCCTGTGTCACTGTCTGTATCTCTCTGTCATTTGCAACCCCAATGTACACCTCTGCATAAAATGTTGGTGCTATATAAATACTGTTTAATATATTAGTAATAATATTTTTTCAAAGCAGGAGTTGTTGGAAAAACTTATCTCTCTGACAGGGCTGGCATCCCCACCATCGGAGTTAGTTACTAGACTGAAGTCCATGACAAATTTGCTCATTGTAGGTGTGGTTGGTATTTGCTGCTGGAGAGCTGATGTCCCTACAGCTGCTGACAGTAACAAAAACAAAAGCCTACATAATGTTGATGGTCTGAGCAAATGAGCAAAATCAGAGTTCCTTTCTGGTGAGACCTGGCCAGGGGTGTAGTGGGGCGGGCACAGGTGGGAACGCTGTGCCCTCACTTTTTCCAGAAATGGGCACGTGTGCCCACTCCTATTTTGCAAAGAATCTCTTGGTAGTCCGCGGCTCTGGCCAGTCTGCCCCTGGGGGTTCAGGAGAAGGAGTCCCGGTCCGTGTCTCCCATATGGAATTGCAGGCTCAGGGTGGTGGGCGGGTTGTCTCTCTGAACACAACCTGCCCACAAGTCTGAGCCTGTGATGGGGGAGTGGGCAGGTTCTGGCATCATGACATCACTCTGGAGGAAGTTTCTTCTTCCACCTTTGAGTGACACATAGGCAGGGGTGTAGTGGGGTGGGCACGTTTACATAACAATGATAGTACCATGCCTCTTCTTTTTTTTTCACCCCTGCACCTGGGACAAGACAATTACTCCACCACCAGGCTCTGAAATCCCCAAAACCCTACCATTATCTAAACCTCCACAGAGATTACTGTTAGGGTCTGCAGTGCCCTGGGAGACCCTTTTCTGAGACTGGTATTAGTATTTATTGTTATCTAGAGGTTGCCTGGTGCCTCTACATCTGGATTTAAAACCATCACTGTGGTCAAAAATGTTTAAAACCTCTGGTTTTACAGCAACACTGAGGGACAGTTGAGATGTCTGCTTATCTCTGCATTTGTTTTATGCCATGGCTTGTGCCCCATGCTGTCTTTCAAAGTTCCTTTAAGTAGGTACATATGGTTAGTAAAGTTCTTGCTCTTCCAAGAGTTCCTACCGGCCTCACTTTTACTTGATTAGCTGTAATGTGTTAACATTATATACTCAGGCCACTAACATGTCATCTCCCAAGCCTATAGGCTGGTTTAGATCTGAAGAGCAATAGGGATGAACGGGCGAGATTTTAAAATTCGATTTTGTGGCAAACTGGGCCATTCTCGCTTACCGAACATGTAAGCGAGAATGGCCTATGTAAATTCAGCTGCCCAGAAAGAATTTTTTGGGACCTGCAAGAGCAATCAGCTGTCAGCCCTGCTCCCTTGATTGCTCTTGCAGCCCTGTATGTCTTCTTGGATAGAGATTCTCTAACCAAGAACACAGGAGTACCGTGGCTGTGTTCATCATGAATGAATGCAGCCGTGGGAGCCGTGCCCGGGGATCGCACACAGGAGGAGTACCACAGCTGCATTTATTAATGCAGACGTGGGAATCATCCTGTAATGATTTCCTTGATCTTCCAATTGGTCCACAAAATTGGTTTACCGAAATTTCTCGGACCCATCGGAAGTTCGAGGAAATTTTTGCGATAATGTCAGAGGCACTCTGACATTCTCGCTCATCCCTAAATAGCAATAATAAGTGATATTAAGACATGAGCTTCTGCAGAAACACTCCATGGATATTGTACAGTGTATTGTGAAACTGGATATTCATGATGTCTAACACAACACAACTGTACTTTCTAAAACGTAATGTGGATTCCTTATTGTGACTGTTCATTGGGTGCTTTTTTTAGGAATCTTAATTCTGATGAACCCTCTAATTAGTCCTTGGAGTTGGCCAATCCCAAGATTGCCTATCCACCTCTGAGGAAGGTAATTGTACAAATATCTCCTAATAACAGGTAGCTGAGGCCAGGAACAAGACTGAGGATGAGAAACTTGTCCATTTGTTTCAATGGCAGAAATTGATTACCACCAGTGAACGTTTGAAGGAATGTCAGCATGTGTTTTATAACTAGAGCTCTTTACTTGTATCCAAAATGTTGTGTCTTATATACTAAGCTTTATTACCATGGCACAAAGAGATAATTGAAACCTAGAAGTATGCTTATTGTTTAAAAAATGTGCTCCTGATGAACTCTCATTTTAGCTGTAGACCAGAAATTATTTCTAACCAAAGTTTATTGCTGTAAGGAGCTTTAGCATATGTTTGTGGCCACATGGTTTGCCTGGTGTCTTTTTATGAAGCCATTGTTATATTTATTCTACTGCCAGCTCACATCCTGTGTTCATACCACTGCCAATTTCAGGTGTAGTTTTATAGCCCAACTCATTTTGTAAAAAGATAAACTGATCCAATGTGCTCTAGTTTCCTTCTCCTTTTATGAATGAGTCACTTACTCTTTCATGTGATTTGTTCTTTGCAAATAACAGTTGGTGCCAAAAGAAACGTACCTTTACTACTATGATATTCAAAGTGGACCATTAATAACCATACCAGTCTGCATGAATACATTTCTATCACAGTATACATCAGCAATATCATTTTTTAAGTTTAATTACCAAAAACCATTTTAGAGCCCCAGTCAAGTGATTGTTCTGTGATTGCTCTGAAATCATGTAATCAGTCTGTAGCAGAGTAACTGTAATTATAATTTTGATATTATTTTATAATTCGCTCTTTGCTAATCAGTGTCTTAATTTTTATAGTACATAACTTGCTTTAGCAATTTTATGCAATTGCTTTTCAAAAAAATTTCTACAGTATAATTTACTTTTGTTTTATAACTAGTAATATTTATAGTATGATAAAAAGAATCATATTTACCATGATAATAATTTACTTTGCTATTTGAATCTTGCAATTAAAATGTGAATATAATTATTACAAGACAAAGTATACCGCATTTAGAGAGACTTTTGTCGAGGAGTATTTTATTTTTAAAAATCCGGCAACCTCCGACCTGAGGAGTGCCGGACTTTCGAAAATACCGGATTTTTTACGGTTATTTATGCTGTATATATTTACCAGAAAATACCTGTACAGTTCAATAAATGGTGGCTGAACCCATAATGGAGCTTTATAGCCGCAAATAAGTGAGAAGAAATGAGCAGGAAAGCATATGCAAGCAAGACCCAACAGCTGATTCTGGAGTACAGCTCCATCAAAACATAAACGGCGCCTACAGAAAACAGTGTAAATTTGAGAATAAGCTCAGAAAACCATGCTGGAAATCTGAAGGAACCAGATTATCGATGGCCGGATTTTTGAATGTCAACCTGTATGTAAACCATCACATCATATTTTTTTAAACCCATGCTTGCCAATGGTACAAAATCTAGTGGTAGTATAGTGCCACCTGCTGGAAATAAATGCATACTACATGATTCAATTTAGAAGCTTTTTTTATAGAACAATTGGCAGTGAGCTTTCCATGTAACTATCTATAAGCCCAAAATATTAAGAAAAATGCTGCAAAAGAAGCTTTCAAACAGTTTATGTTTATATGACACATTGTTTACAAGATTAAAGCTTTAGTTATAAATTATTTTTTCGACTGGATTTAACAAAAGCACAATGGGGGCCATGGATGATCTTTATGGGTGAATTTTAAAAAAATTGCTTCAGTTCTTTAAGGGTCTGTTTATACAGCTGTGATTCTGACATTTAGCTGACATTTTTAATGGAGATCTTACCAGGTCCATTTGTTTCAATGGCAGTGATTGATTCTTTATCAGGAAATGTTTGGATTATGTTAGATTTACTGCTCACTTCTTTGGGTCACTGACCAAGAGCAAGTATATAAATAAGGGCCTGTGGCCCCAAATCTCTGTCCGGACTTCCCTTGTCAGGAAACACATTTTCTCACTAATATCCAGACTGCTTTCTGGGATGTTGTAGCTGCAGATGCCCCAAGTCTCAGTATCTGATTCCTCTGGTGAGGACACCCTTGCTCTTGGCACCCCATATTTCACTGTCTCTGGAATGCAGCTCTCTAGCCTGGCCCTAATCTTAGATGAAGCAAATCCAAGTGCAGATAGTCCCCAGGTTACATACGAGATAGGAACTGTAGGTTTGTTCCTGTTGAATTTGTATGTAAGTCGGAACAGGTACATTATTTTAAAAAAAATGCAATTAGGACAGATGTATGTCTCAGCATATTATGTGTCAATATATTAGGTGTCATTTACTGTATAAAATTCCCACTGTGAGCTAATCACAAACAAAGCAAAAAAAAAAAAAAATTATGCTGCCTAGACATTCAATAACTTCTTGAGCAAGCTGTGCTTTGATATGCAAAAAGAAACAACTGCAATGTTTGTCTTGGTCATTAAAGAGTTACAAGATGTTACAAAACAGCAAAACACTTCTTCTGCAAGTCATGCAAACTGCCAACAATCCCCCCCCCCCCCATCTCAACCCCATCAAGCCTCTGTCCTGCACACAAACGAGCAGGGAAGCCCCGTTCGTATCTAGGAGTCGTCTATATGTCACATGTCCTTAACTCAGGGACTCAGGCCCTAACTAGGGGCAGTTGTCTCAGTAATTGGTGAGGCTGACAAACACCCCTCATATAGGAATGGTTCCCTTCACTTGGATACTGGGAATCCTCCCAGCAAAAGGGAAAAAAACAACTGCAAAATTAGGAGACACAACTTGTGGAAGCAGAAAATGAATCACAGCTCTGGCTGATGTACAGCACTCACACCAGATAAAATACTGGATCAGGATTAGGATCTGGAGAAGTCCTTATATCAGTATAATTGTTCTGGGTCACTGAATCAGAAAGTGTTGGCATCAGGGCATTGGCATACCAACCGGTAAGTCCTGCTTCTCATATGACAGCCACACCTTGAAAGTAACCACATACCAATGTAATTGTACATCATATACATACTCTGATTCCTGTTAAGGCTCTTTTTTTGCAGGGCTTTCACATTTAATTGCTGGGGATTGCAGATGCAGGGTTAGCCATACGTGCAAACCCAATCCGTATTTATCATAATGCCTCTTGTGGGCCAGTTACTGTGGCAAAACTGTTAAGGAACGCATCAAACATTTTCCTTTATTCCTTTTTTCATTTAACCTCTTCTTTAACTTTTTTTTAACCTTCAGCTTCTAACCTTTTGTGTAGAGAATTAGGTTTCAGGGAGAGAAGTTGGAAGACTCCTTATTGCTAAGTAAGTCCTTACTTTTATATTAACCAGGACAGCTGAAATGTTGTCTGGATGTAAAGAAGGTTTTACTAAAATAGTCAGGACACAAGTGGTGGAGCTTGTATGAAGGGACTAAATACTGTACACCCCTGCAGAAAAAGGAAGTCAGGCACTAGTGTCTGTTATAAACCTGAAGTTTAAACCTTGTCCTCTGGACTATAATTTACCTTGGGGGTTGGCAAAGTTTTATGGCCACTAGGCCATTTATGAGGTGGGCGGTAGCACACTAGGCTGGATCCGCCCTAATGGATCCACCCACCACCAGGGAACGCCCCCTGAAGTGAAATCATTCTCCTCTGTATGCATTGAGGAGGAGAGGGATTCCCGTCAGGGAGCTTTCCCTATTTATTTTAAGTATCAATGGGTTGCCGGCCAGCATTAGGGGGGCCTAAAAGCCGGAGTTTGCCATCCCCTGATTTAACTTTTTAACTCTTTTTTCTGTTTTCAAAAAGTGTATTAGGAAAAAAATAGAGGCTGTCATTACTAAATTTCTTTTTAGGAAACTCCTATGCTGGCTACCTGTCTTCAGTACTCTGATTTACTGACTTGCAATAACTATAATTAGCTGAAAATTAAAAACATATTAAAACTTGTTAGTGACTAAAGGTAATAAAGTTGAGTGTTAGTATAACAACCAGAACTAGCTTTTTTAAAATGGAGTTTGTAATGAAAGCTTCCATGTTTTCTCCAGTAATGGTATCTTTAATGATCAATTTCCAAGAGATTTACAATGAAACAGTATAATCATTTAGGTCAGTATTTGCAATTATGCAAAAATACTATTCTAATAAATTCTTATATTCTGAATGACAATTTCACCTTTATATTAAAATAAATTCACAAACTGTACTAGAGATAAAAAAACAAGGGAGGCGCAGCGTGACGTCAGTGTAGTGTTAAGTTGTAAAAGGCAACTGTTGCCTAGCCATACGCTTCAGTATTGTTTCCACCATTACAACAATAACCCCGCTCCGCGAATAC
Source organism: Pyxicephalus adspersus (assembly GCF_032062135.1). NCBI lineage: Eukaryota > Metazoa > Chordata > Amphibia > Anura > Pyxicephalidae > Pyxicephalus > Pyxicephalus adspersus. The sequence goes on along the minus strand of NC_092862.1, from coordinate 100,158,085 downwards.
CGATTCTCATCCAATTGTTTTATTTTATTTGTTTATTTCTCAGATACTCTTTAAGGTTAGTATGACCTTAACTTTGTATTTTTAACTGTTATATTTAATGGCATCAAATAGTTTGACTTTGATAAATATCATTTCTTGTTTGGTCTTAGATTCAAATTAAATAAACCAATAATGAGTGAGGAAAAGCAAACAAATATTTTGCATTTATTTAGTAATACCAAAGATAACGCAAACAAATGATAATAGTAACAATAGTAATACTTGACTTAACCGTGAGGTGATCAATAATTCAGAGCCTCCACAGTCCTTGTCAGGCACCATTAGGACAATCATTATTTTACAAATGTATTCATCTTTTTAAAAAAAATTAATATTAATATTAATTAAAATTAATATTAAAATTGAATGAATGAATTTAGTGGTCCGTGAGGTCCGAAAGGTTAGCGACCGCTGATTTATGTTAAACTGGAAAAAGACTAAAATAATTAAAAAGCCCTATAATCAAATGAGTACGTAGCCTAGTAAGGCCTTCTAAGAATGGAATATATTCACATGTCTCGTTTCATCACAAATCCCAAAAATAAGAGGATTATTTATTTTTTTAGGACATTGGGTGGAGCCATTCAAATCATTCATTTATGATTTATCATCCAGATTCATTTATTCACATGCATTAAGCTGTTTTACGATTTTGGGTCATCTGTGTTTTAAGAAGGCTTTAGTGTGCTGCTGCAAGAAACATACAGAAATCTACAGCCAGAGCTTATGTTTATCTCATTGACCTCTGAATGTGGAATTTGCCTCCAAGACTTTTCTTTTTTTTAAATTTTAATAGAGTAAAGTTTGACCAGTAAAGTCTCTGAAAAGTTCAGCTATATTTGCTAATAAAGTTAAATAACAATTTTCTATTTAGAGGCAGACATGAATCTTTGGGTTACATGTACTGGTATACGTGAATCTTTGCTGTGCCTAAAGTGTTCAGACATGAAGCAATATTGTTTAACATTTCTGATAAAAGTATTGGCTGGTATAGTGGCAGATCAGGTATGGGAAGGGTGCCTGATAAGTCATGGTTAAGATGGTTTATGTAGTGTCCAGCTCAAGGCAACCCACTAGGAATTAATGAGATGGTTTTCTACTGACTTTACATCCTAACACCATAAATCTTCATTCATATTGGACAACCATAGTGGTTGGGGCTGCTGGACAGCTGGCATGTTGCCAGATCCGAGCAGTCTACTTGAACTAAGCCTGTGCCACCATGGGCCTAATCTATTAAAGCTTTCCAAAACTGAAGAAGATAGATTATCATGAAAGAACCTGGAACATAATATTTATAAATCACTTGCTAATATTTTGCAGATATTTTCAATCAATTCCAGCTTTTCTGGATTGCCCATGTTCTCCCATAGTTGTCTATCTTCTCTAGCTTTGGAAAGTTTTAATAAATCCAGCCCCATGTCTTGAAGTGCATGTCCAGGCCCATCTGGCCAAAATAGACAAGCCTTCAAACCAAATATACATTGGAACAGCCAGGTTTATAGGAGGGAGCCAGAGTGGTCAAATAGCCACAAGGCTGGTAAACATTATTATGTGTATCAAATTAACAAGTTGCCTTCAAAAGGAACTTTCAGTTATCTTGGTTTTGAGATAAATAGTAGTTGACTTTGGAAGTTTAGTTGGAATTACTCATTTGACAAGTCCTTTGAGTTATAATTGCTTATCTGACTTCTGATATCTTTAATGGCCTTTAGTTTTTGGGGGCACACAAGTGTTTGGGTCCCCATCATACTTGCATTCTTTTGCAGAAGGAGTACAGGTCCAGACTTGAATGCTGTTTAGGTCTTTATTCAAACATGGTAGGACTAAAAATGTGGAATACCCCAAATTCGAAGGGAGCTTATTATGTAGCAGTCACTAGATGAGTTTCTGCATCCAGAAGCATCACACATCATCAACAGGACGTCAGCAGCCACAAAATAGAAGACTTGGTAAGTTTAAACAAAAGAGTAATGCCATGAACAGCAGAGACACACACGTAGATAAGGAGATAGTCCATATTTGTATATATTTTTTTATTATTTTATTATTTTATTTTTTTAAATGGTATTTTTTAGTGAAGGACACAAAATGGAACAATTAATGCATTTTTCAGCACTTTATTGGCCACTAAGAATGTAGAGATGCATATGTCTATGTAGGGTGTATAGTTGCATTTATGATTATTACAGCACACAAAAAAATCTAGTAAAAAAAAAAAGGAATCTAGGCAAACACAAATCTAGTATCTCAAAGCCTACCAAGTTCCCAGTAAAACCAGGATCAATACAATCCATAAGGAAAATGACTAAGGGATCAAACCATCTGGACCACAGCAAAGAGTGCAACCATCTGCCTGATATGCATAGAGACAGAAAGATTCTCCACAATCTCTTCAGTTGCTCAATTCCTGACATGGTCTCAATCAACCTCCTCCAAGGGGGTACTGATATCCAAAATCACCCGAAGCACGCCAAATCTTCACTTGTATCTAAACTACTAGGTTAAAATCTCTTCTTGGACCTTTTCTTTAAATTTGTGTATCTTTTCTCTAGAGACTACATTTCTTGTTCCCTAGATGTCACAAAACAGAAGGTTCTTTTGTAACACTCTTTCAGTGATGACTCCAAACAGCTTTTACACACATAAAATAAATTACTCTTTAGGCTTAGGCTCTAACTCTCAAGTCTAAATCCAGGGGTTCAACCTGCTCCCACTCAGCTCCCAGCCTCAGAGAGGAAAGCCAACAAAGGTGCCCTTTCTGTTTTGTGAAAAAAACATAAATATTTATTGTTGTTACCACTCCGCCCACAGATCATCTATCCACCAGCCTACAGCATCCTCAGCCTCCCATAGCTGTGCAGAGAGAGAGGTGCCTTTTTAGCATCCCCTGCACTTTCTCTGAGGCTGTGCTCAACTGAAAGGTATTTTAGGAAAAGTGAAGCAGCCAATGAGCGGAGAAGTTCCCGGTTCCAACCTTGTCCTGCTATTTGCTGCTAGCCTTATTTTTACTTCCCTGATTCCAGGCCATGGTTGGTGGTTTCCCAGCTTTGTTACCTGAGAGTTGCTCAGACACACGCTACCATGTCATGCCCTTTTGGACTCCAATGCTTGTACCTGGACTACGCTTGTCTCTCGCCTGCCCTGACCATCAGTCTGCCTGGACCATATCTCCTGCTGTCATCCGAGTACCTGATCTGCATTGTCCTGACACTAGAGCCCTTTGTCCCGCTCGCCCCTGGTGGGGAGAGCCTGGGGGCCTGACACATTATCACTTACGGGATGCTCTAGTGAAGACTGGGAGACACTTAGACTCCATGCCCCAGGTCATCCTGCGTCACCTGCCAAGGGGCGCAGCCCTAACAGTTGTCAGCACAGACTTGGAGTGTCCCAATTGAGGGCCGGAGGAATCTTCAGTTGGCCCCTATGTACAGTGCAGATTGTTGAACAGCTTGACCACTGAACCAGAGGTTCCCTCAGCCTGCTTCTTTGCACCTGGGTGTCCCACCCACAGGCAGTAAAATCATGTCATGTGTGTGTTCAATGTGTCTAAACAATGGTATAAATTGACCAGTGTGGTTTAGATGTCTGCCCACAGCCTGTCACAATGGGGAAACCAGTGATACAATGTAAAGCATACTGTTGAGGCAAGTGATTCAATATAGGCCTTATTACAGTGACCGATGATGCAATGGGTCTGATTTATTGAAGCTTTCCAAGACTGGAGAAGATAGACTATCACCGGAAAACCTGGGTGATCCAGCACACCCAGAATACATCCAGTCCAGGGTTGAAAATATTTGCCAACTGATTCGCAAGGGATGGAGGGAAGGCGAAGGAAACCCCCCACATTGGTTGACTGGCTTGAGGACATCTGGCTTTGTATATGCTCCTGTCACACCAAGCTGCTGGTAATAATGCATTAACTTTTGTGTGAATTCCCAAAGATCTTGAATTCACAAGAGGACAAACTGATGATGTCAATGCCTGTAATGGAGGGACATTGACTGTCTCTTCTCTGATAAAGAACCTGCCTGCTTGCAATTCTTTGTTTTAACAGTTTAGCTCTGCTTGAAGTAGTGCTAGAAACTATTCCAATACCAACTTTAGTTTTCACAGTGTAAGCTGGAATTTGATAGAAAACATAATTGCAATACCATATGTGCGCCTTTGCCGTACTATTTGTAAAGAAGCTCCACAATTTGTGTATCTTCTGGGATTTCTCCCACAATGCAATTGCTGAAGTATGGGAACTTTTTAGTTGAACATATATAAACTTCTATTGTTGCATTGTTTCCCTAAAATATAACTGTTAGTGTTATCTATGAATATTATACAGTATGATAAAAACACCACCAGGTATTCCCAATATATGTACAGTTTATTACATGTCTCACTTGCATATTCTTAAAGGGAAGAAATCTAAATCTAAATTATTTTCTTGATAAAAAGAACAAATTGACTATAACAATAAATGTTACAGAGAGGTAAAATTGATTTATGCATACAAAAACACTGATAAATGTTTGGATATATATTTGTATTGTGTGTTAAAATATACAGCAATATAATTTTTAACAGATTTAAAGTTTAATAATTATTTTTTTTTATTCTTGTAATAAATAGGTTTTCATTTTCTTAGGAAAAAAGAAATTTTGATTCTGCAGAAGAAAAAATAGTGTGAGTGTGTGCATGAGTGGTTCGATCTTCAGCTGATAAATGAAACCTTGGATAGTTTGCCAGTGAGAGAGAGACAGTGATGTATTATATTTTGGCCATACACTTCCATATATTCTCTAGTGATAACATTAGATCAAGCTGTTTGTTTTTAGGGTAGAAGGCATCTCTTCTTTTCTTTTCATTTCATCCATTCTGACCTTGGAGGCATAACACATTTTAAGAGATTAATACTTGGAAATTTTGAATCCCTATTTACTTCCTAAACAGTTTATATTTCACCTTGATGTATATATAAAATCCATGTTTTAGAGACAAACAATTATACAGGTGCCAAGGGGTGTATTTTTTACCCCTGCAGTCATGGAAGAGGTGGCCTGGTTTGGAGTCTGGGAGTAGAGGCCCTGCTGTGTTTTCTGTTTGCAAGTTATCTTTACTGCCCACCGTGAGAAAAATCAGAAATGCCATCAGCCATTGAGTCAGGCTGTGACTGTCATACTAGAAGGAGCAATCCTAATCTGCTATGATAGGTTCCCCTTCTACATTACAACCATGTAATGTCCCATGCAGGGTGTCTGGTCTTACTTATCTCTTATCTTAATCAATATACTGTTAAAACATTGATAGTTAAGTGCTCAAATACCTCCTGGTGTCTAAGTTTAACCCCTTCCTGGCTAGTGCCTAACTTAATATGGTGTGCCTAGTACCTAACCTAAAGCACAAGCCATCCTACTCAGGTTAAAACTACTTAATGGTCATATTCATTTCAATTTAGCTATACTCTAATGTCCATGTAGAGGGCATCCAATGCTTTGCTGAAAGGCCCACTGATTTCTTGTTATGCTCTTGCACATTGCTTCCACACTGCTGGATGTAAAGAGATTTGTAGAAAAATGGCACAACCAAAGTCGTTTGACATGCCAGGCTCCCTCTCTTTGATTTAAGCTTCAGCATGCATGTTTAGCGACGGGCAACAAGGGTAAAGAACCTTCTGACTTATTTAGTTGTGTGTAAAGCCTGAGCGTTTCAGCTTTTTTTAAAAAAAAAATCTCAGCAAAGCAGAAAAGGATAGCCTGGAAAATATGAGACCTAGAAGCCTAGAACACCTCCTGCTAGCTGTGTTAGAGAAAATAACTTTACCAATATTTTAAAATGACCAAATTAAAAAAAAATATTTTTATAACTGTTTTTTTAGTCCTGACTGAATAATAAATAAAAAATGATTTGGAAAACCACTATACAATCCCTAAGTCTACATGGACTGTTTCCCTAGCGTTTAAACTCCAATGTTTGAAATTCCCACTCATTACCAAGGGCCAGACCACACCAGGGGGATTGTAGGAGGCATGTTTTTGAAAGTTAAAGAGAATGCTCCTTGCTGCATGTAAAATGTATTAACTGCTTGTAAATGCTTCTAAAGTCTATAAAGGCCTATAAACACTTATAAAAATTTCCATTGCAATCAATGGGTGCATTTTTAAGTGTTAAGAGCATTATTAAACACTTCCAATAACCCATCATTTTTAGATTTGGCTTTTAAACATCTGCTTAATTAAAAAGGGTAAAAGCTGATTAAAATGCATATAAACGTAGCTTCGATACAGAGCTGGAAAGGTCAAGCAATGTCAAAGAGCAGTCTAAATGATTACGACCTAATATATGTTTTGGTAGCAGTAAATTAGGCGCAAAGACCCTTGGCCTCCTGTCCAGGTTTGCTTCACTCACTTTGAGCATTATACTAGTATTTACTGAGGTTTGCAGACAGAGGTGGAATTAAAATGCATGTGTATTTCACAGCATGGTGCAGTTTGCCAACAATTGTTGGTGAAGCAGCCCTGGTCACCTGTTTAATGAATGAGTGCTACTTGTTTAACCACATAAGCGTACAGTAATCTCACCATCACCACTCACCATCAGTCTGAACATAGCATCATCTTGTTCTCCGTTGTGAATGTCAGGATCTTACCTTTATGCAGATTGTTTAGACAAGCCAAGCAACAGTGTTGTTGGAGCTACTAAGGTTGAGTACACACGTGCAATAACTGCCATTGGAAAAGATCTTTCATGATCCTTTCCAATGACAAAAGACTGCACGATGCATGAACGAGCGCAGTACTCACAGCGCCATTATGGTCTATTGAGAGGGGCGAGAAGAACGACGGAGCGGCACCCTGCTGCACAGTCTCTCCTTCACTCTCATTATGATCATTCGACGTCTGTGGATCTGCCGGGACAGTTGTCGGAACGATGGACCATGAACGATGTACACACGCCAGATTCTCGTCCAATATCACCCCTGTACGTAGCCTAGGGGACCAAAGACGGGAATGAGACAAGCTTAACAATGAAGGAGGCTTAAACCATCCCCATTTAGCTACATTTTTCCATTTACTTACTTTAGACTTCATATAAATTCAAGTAAAGAAACAAAGTCCAGCAAACTCTTTTTCAGTAGTATTAGCAACATTTTTGTTTTTCTTTTGACATAAATCTTTTATCTAAATAAGAGCTAACCATTAAAAGCACACATGTCTGTGGGAAATAGTTTGTCTCAGCCCACTAACTATTAATTTTGCTAAACAGCTTGGAATGGTAAATTGGAACTTATGTTTCACAATTAAAAACTGCAATCAGGCACGATTTCTATTGCAGAAGAAAATGGCAATGTCTCTGCACTAAAACAAACCTGCCTGTTCTTATCTATTTTTTTTTTATCCTGGCATCTCATGGGGCTGCCAAGAATGAGTTAACATGTTAGCTTCGTCATTCCCACCAATTAGAATGACCAAAGATCCAACACTTGGCAGAAAACCAGGTGAAGATAGCAGTACCTGCAACAAATTGAGGACAAGCAAGTGTAATTTAAAAAATTGCAATCAGGCAGGTATGTTTATTTTGTTGGAGAAAGGACATTACCTGACCTAGCTGCACCTTAAAGAAAGTTGAACAATAACAAACTTATTGGAAGGATCAACTATGTTATAGAGGGGATACACAAATAATAAGTGCTGTGTTAGTACTACTAACAAGTGGCATCAAATATGTTATTTTTAATTTTGTCTTACACTTTAATTATCCAATTATATTCATGTAAATTAAAAAATAGAAGCTTCTGCTCATCGGTGGCTGTTTAAAATCAACACCGATTCACTCCACATCACTTTTGAAAATACCTTAAGATTTTTTTTTTTTTACAAAGACAAAAAAAGAAGATGCACGAGCCATTGTACCAGAAAAAGGTGCAATATATTTCATAATATTGTTTTTTCTTTTGCAATGTGTACCATTCAAACATTTTGATTTTACTACACCAAGAATACCTTAGTGCATAGTCCCCATTTTTAGGGTTAGGCAACTTATGGCTGACCTCTAGTTCCAACTATGGTCAGTACACTAGTGGCACAGGTTGTCTATCCCTAAATATATTAGAATATAGCAACAACTTCTAAAAAATGGCAAATACATTCTTTATTGGCATGGAAATGCTCCAACCTAAACCATTCTGATTTACCGCAGTGCCTATGCATGCAATGAAAATATTTCTGATATATAAAGGACAAAGGAAGTCGATGAATTTTCAGATAATTACATGGTTTGTGTGTGAGATTATATATAAACACTTACACAGGTTTATATATAACAGGTTGTGTATATAATATATGTTGGCAATTTTAAGGTAATATTTCAAGGGCTTATAAAACTTTATAAAACTGACCCTTTTCCTTTGTTTAGCATTTAGATTGATTCTAAACACACACAAAAAATATACAGATAAAACTGACAGATCCAAACCAAGGCTGAAACGCTAAAAGCCGATATTTCATTATTTTGTCTTGGACAAGGGAATAGAGAAGGAGCAAAACCAAACGTAAACATAACCAAAAAAATATGTAAATGCTTTCATCAAAGTTTATGAATTTCCAATATTTGTCGGCGTGGTGTTGTGCCCTTCCGGGGCCCCCTGGCTGTGCTGATCTTGTGAGGAGTAGTCTGGAGCCGAGCACTGGCAAGACTTAGTCCCTCCCAACACACCGGAACCCATTCCTTTGCCACCAGTGTGACCACGGTTAGATTAGCCATTCTTTTTTGCTCTCGTCGATGGTTTCGGTAAAGTTGGGGTCATTGTTTATGATTGCAGCATCAGCATTGTCTGCAGATTCGGCTCCCTTAGCTTCATTGGTATGGTAGGTCCCTTTGTGACGGAACATGTAGCGTATCAGGAACACCAGGGTGCACAGTATGGTGAAGATCACCACAGCAATGATACCTGTAGGGAATTAAACAAATTAACTCAAAACGAAATCGCCATAATTTTTATGTATTTTAAATGCAAGTAAGTTTCTGAACTTTACCAAACATCCTTTTGTAGTACCCTATACAGTAGAACTCTGGAAGAGGGAGGAGAAGCACAAGAATCTGCAGTGATCATGTGTTACAAAAGCACATAATGCTAGGAAACAACAGCAAAGTGACAGGGAGATGCGCCTATCAGTCTATGGCTTGGCTGTCCAGTCATAGCCTAGGGCAGAAACTAAATTTAAAAAAAAAAGGGTGCAGCACTGCTCCCTAATTGGATGGGAGCGCAAAGTCTCCCGGTGTACCTACATCACACATCCTGGGAGACTCTTGGGTAATCCTTCTGCGCAAGCCTGAGCATCTCGGGCATGCGCAGAAGGAGCCTTTTCGCGCAAAGGGAACAATTTGACGATCTCAGGCATGTGCAGTGAGATTGGCAAGTTTTTTTCCATCCTACGTCACCTGATCTCAAGCCTGGGTCGGGTGATGTAAGATGTAGAACCTGGAAGAAGAGGAGAAGATGACGGCACCCGAAGCGCCGGCTCCGGGACAGATCCTGGGACAGCGCGGGACCCGATGCAAGACACCCCTGGATGGATCTGACTGCCCTCCAGGTTTGAAGGTAAGTGTTTTTTTTGGGGCACTTTTCAGTTTAGTTCCTCTTTAAGATATTACTACTGAGCCTAAAGTGATGTCATTGCTGTTTTAATATGGCATAGTAGTTATAATTTCCATCATTTACCTCCAATAATTGCAGAGTTTCTGTTCACGCCATCTTTAAGAGCTTGCCCTTCATTGTTCGGGAAGTTGGTCTCTGTTTCAAATAGAATTGAAAACAAAGATTTAATAAAGTGTTTAAAATCAGACTAATATCTGTTAGAATAATACATCCTGGTAATAAACATTAGTCAAGAGGTCAGAGAATCAAATGACATAATAAGGCATCACTTTAGGTTTGTGTGATCCCCCTTTGCAAGAATCAGTACTTTAGCCCCTGTAGCTATGGTTGGTACCTGGAAATCACAAGAATTAAAAGCTAATTTGCAGTTCACTCCTATTTGTTCTTTCTTTCTGTAATAAGACAAACTTATCTGCTTGTTTACAATATTCTGCTGAATGTACACTGAGATGCGCATGTGCATCTCAGTATACCATCCTGGCATACCCCGATACCTGGAATAAATGAACCCCTGCACAGAAGTTACATAATTCAGGTCTAGCTGATTCAAGACCAAAGACCTGAACTTGGAAGAAGACCAGGTGAAGAAGTCGGTACCAGGATCAAGTCCTGCTATAAGGTGGCTGTGGTACGTTTGGTGTTTTCTAGTGTATCTCTGTGCAGGAATAAGACTGCCTTTGTTAAAGCATCATCACAAAATATAAACTAAAATCATAATTTACCGTCACATAAATTTGCTGATGGAATAGTGAGGATGAACTATGGAAAAGCAAAGAAAGGTCGGAGATAATATCCTAAAATGTTTTTAAAGAATACATCCTATCGGAGAAGTAGGTGTACTTATGCAGAGTATTAAACAGCATACTGATGACAAAATCACCCTAAGGGATGATTTAGATACTCCTGGGACAATTCATCTTCTGTATCTAAGTAACTAAATGCTTAAACACATTCATGCTTTGGACATAAAAAAAAACATGCCGTCAGTTGTGCTTTATAGAGCACGAATGCAAGAGAGACAACACTTTGCTTACTTGTATAATGATATATATTATCATATATATATATATATATATATATATATATATATATATATATATATATATATATATAGGGGGGACCTGAATGAGTGACCAGAGGGTGGTGTCCAGCCTGCATGTAACAGTTACAGCAGCATGTACAATCCTAAAATGTCTTCTTAGGCAGATCTATAAGTCTGCTTTAATACATTTTTGAACTTGGCCCTGATACCTAAAAAATCTTCCACTGAAGACCACATTAACACCGACTTTTCTACTCAATTTTCTGGGTCCTCTGAAGCTCCTAATGGAGACCCAGGAGATTGACGGTGTGGAAAGACATTTGACAGGGGAAGTTAAGAATATACTGTGTTAATTTACAAGCATACTTTCATTTTAAATTGTTAATTAAAATTGAGTTAGTCATGTCAAATGTATAGAACTATAATGTATCGAATATATAGGAAATCCCTACTGCATCACTCTTACAGCTGAAACCAGCAAACACAAACTGATGCATCAAACAACTATGAAGATGCTGTTATATAAAAGAAATAGATTGCTTTGTATCAGTTTAATGGCAAATGTTACTATGTAAGAGGATTAGGACAAATTGCATATGCTTTCATTTGAAATAAATAAAGATTTCTGATATCCAAGAGGGAAATGTCAGTATTTGGCAGGATATGATTTTACATTTTATATATTGTGGGCAAGAACACCTAAAAGGCTCTAAAATTGTAGTTACTGTATTCAGTACTGCAATTTCAGTGTTTGTTTATATGCTGGACAATGAAATCACCAGGTTTAGATGTTGGAGAATGAAACCACAGGGTTTGGATGTTGGAGAAATTACCCACTTGGGTTCATATGTTGGAGAAATTACCCACTTGGGTTCAGATGCTGTAGAATTAAACTACAAGGGAGGTTTTTTCTGTTTAGTTCTTTTGGTAAGATCTCTACACAGGGTTCCTGGATCTGTTCGCCTGCTGTGGCCATTATAAGAACTTTCCTCTTTCTTTGTTAGATATTGTATTTATTTTATATTGTGTGGAATGCAGGAAGAGATTCTAGAAAACTAGAAAACATACAAAATTGAGTGGGAAGACCCAAAGCTCTTCAGTGGACAATAACAGAGTCGGGGTTATGGCAGGGAATTGTCACTGTTGGGTTGATATTGATATAAAAGAACCATTGATTTCCTATATTGATAACCAAACTGTAGGTTGCTATTAACTTTTAAACAGTCTCATAAGAGTAAGGTCTGGTTATTGTTTGTATTATATTACAGGTAACATAAGCTACCTTTCTTATAAGATTCACAGCTTTTGTGTATTTTTTTAAATAATGTATAGCAAAGCTGTCTTTGAAGAAAATATGTTCATTATTAATTTGTTCATTCATTCGTTCATGCATTGAAACATTACATAAAAGTGCTTACAATGCACATGATTGAAACAGTTAACTTAAACAGAAAACTGCTTGTATTGAAATGAGTCTCAAATCCGGTTAATATTGTATACAACAGCCTTACTGGAAAGATAAGCTCCTTAAATGGTCAGCGACCCTACCTCTCACTCACATTTAATCACTTGTTATCTACCACCACCAAGTCAATGGTGATCCTTTTGTGTTACACGCCTTGTTAGAGAAAATTGAGTAAAGCTACGTACACACGTCAGATTTTTATCGCCTGATAATCGGCATCGGCCAATTATCGGGCGAAAATCTGCCGTGTGTACAGTCGGTGTCGTCCATCGTCCGGACGACCGACCTGCCGGATCCACGGACGATGGACGACAGCCGATCGTAATGAAAGGGAAGGGGAGAGCGCGCAGCAGGGTGCCGCTCCGTCGCTCTCCCCCTCCCCTCTCCATAGAGCATGAACGGTGCTGTATGTACAGCACCGTTCATGCATCGTGCACTCCCTTGTCGTTGGAAAGGATCGTGAAAGATCCTTTCCAACGACAAAAATTGGAAGTGTGTACGCAGCTTAAATGAGTGGAGAAGTTACCACCCACCACGCTACCATGTAATAAGTGCCACTTATACCATAGACCAAGCCCTCAGGAGATTTGTCTTAGTTCACAGTGCCAGTGACCAGCTTACTAAAGAATCCAAGTAGGTGGATCTTGGGTTGGAGTCACTGGGCCTGATCTATCCAAGGCTGGAGAGCATACACTTTGATTAGTGAAGCCGATTCCTCATTTTGAATCCTGGACCAGATCAATTCCAGGTTTGCTGGATCACCCAGGTTCACTGATGAAATTGTATCCTCTCCAGCCTTGGAGAGCTTTAATAAATCAGACCCATTATGTTGACTAATAATAGGACTGATATCAGAATTTACCCTGTAACCTGTGATGTACAAGGTGGCCATACTAATCACTAAGCAAATTTTCTAGGTCGAATACCCTGGCCATTTTGTTTGGATAAAGTATCAGAAAGGTAAAACTGCCTAGTGATTTTTGCTGTCTATGTCCCAATCACAACTGTAATTGTAAGTGATGTAAATGTAAAGTGATAGGGATTCCTTACAGGCAGATGACACAGGTAAAGGTGTCATTTTTCAAGGATTCCCCCTAACCTCCTGTTCTAGTGACAACTGGATTTGACATCACTTTCTGTCTTGAGAACAACAGCCATCAAAACAATTGGAGAAAGTGAATAAAGCCAGTCGGGAAACAGAAATAGTTACAAAGCAGAGTAGTTTTCACTAGTTTATTAATTCACAGCCAAGTTGTTTTGTGATATTGAGATGCTAATCAGTTTTTCATATCATCCTTATTTCAAGAGTGTGAAATCCCTGTAGGCTGTGCAGCAAAAAGCATATCATGGTAGGTGTTGAATGAGCAGTCAAGATTTAGCAAGTGAAAAAGTGAAAAATATGTGGTAAAAAGTGAGTGAGCAGTGAGCACAAAGTGATAATGCTTGTTTACTGCAACAATGAGTCTCAATATTATTTTGCTCTATCTTGGAATGTAGTGTAGTAATAAAAACAATTCTGTAATTTAAATGTATTCTACTTATTTTTACGGTATGTTTGCCTAAAGCTATTAAATATAAGGCAGGTATTTTCATACTTTTGGCAATTCCCATCAGAGTTTTGTTCAACTGTTTTATTTATACAAATATTTTCTAAAGTAAGAAAATCAAATGTTATTACAATAAATATCCCCATTAACACTAACACAGGTCATATGTGTGTTTGATTTGATATTTTTTTAGCATTGGTAGAGTGGGGAGAATTTGTAGTTTTTGAGAAGTTTTTTGTAGTATTTGAGAAGTTGTATATTGCTGCAAAATCCTCCATGTGCATAATGCCTTCTTAGCACATTTTAAATGTATTGGAATGCAAGGTGGGTTTTGTGTGTATTTTACATGCATTTTCTTAATGAGGGCACATGGAACATATGTAAATGTGACTTGATTGATGTACTTATTAAAATGCAAATTAATTGCATTTTAAGTGAACTTTCCATGTATTGTAATCTACTGTGATGTAACATTCATTTTAAGGAAAAAAGTTAAAAGAAAAATAAAAAAAGAGGAGTTTTCTAAAAATGAAGTGCACTGTCCGATGCATAGAATATAATGACAACTATGTTCCATGTGCTTTTAGTGTTCAGCGATCCTGGGTTGTAGTGCACATAAAGGGCCTGATTTATTAAAGCTCTTCAAGGCTGGAGAGGATACACTTTCATCAGTGAAGATAAGTGATCCAGCAAACCCGGATTGGATCTGGTCCGGGATTCAGAACATTTGCTAGTAAATGACCTTGAAGAAATCCATTCTGGGTTTGCTAGATCACCCAGCTTCACAGATGAAAGTGTATCCTCTCCAGCCTTGAAGAGTTTTAATAAATCAGGCCCAAAATGATAAGGTGTTAAAAGGCCCTACCTGCTCTCAATTTATTTCCCCTTTAATTCCAGTCAACTCTTTCCATTGGAGTTACACATAAAAATAAAAACCCAATAGAGTGGGACAGTGGTCCCACTCTATAGTGCCAACATTTTACACAGCACTGTACAACTGTGTATATTTATCTCCTTTCATCTCTACATATAATTTACAAGGCTAGCTGTCATCTAAATTTTCTGTGTATCCTTAATTGTTGTTTATGTCTGTGCTATGTATTGTCTGTTCTACAGCGCCACAGACAATGGTGGCTCTGTTTAAATCAATAATAATAATAATAAGTTTAAAATATCTGATGGATTGGATTATGAAGACACACTATTCCTACACATTTGAGAAATGAAAAAGTTCACTTAAAAGCATGACATTTAGGGGATTCCAGTAATGCCAATCACAAAATGTATTTAGCTCTAGTTATACTAGCCATAGATCTCTTTATATGAATTGATTACATGTAACTTTATGAGTCCCTGTAGAGAAGAATTTGGATGAATTTAGGATGCAAGCAGTGAGTCTCTCTCAAACCAGGACGTTTCATACCAATGCTGCGTCATGTAAACCCTTGACGTAGACAGATGACGCAGGCAATATTTCCTGGGGATAGTATTCCTGTGGAGTCAGCAGGGCTATTGAAAAGCTTTTCCTTCTGTCTTTATGTAATGCTCAGCCAGGGGCCAATTACATACTGGGTAAAGATCGCGGCACAACTGTTCTTTGTACAGATTACCACAAATTGTTTGATTTCTTTTAATGCTATCTATGTTACCAATTCTGCCAAGAGATAAAAGTATTTACAGTTCTCCAAGTAATGCAAACCCTTTAAATAATTTTTATTAGAGTTAAATGTCCTAACTACACTGAGGCCAGTTATATACAAACTAATATAGAAAAAAAAGAATCATGTTTGGGAATTGTTGGTAACAAACTGGAATGACTTTTGACAAATATGCATTGTAGGAGTTAAATGATTATAAGCACTAATAAATGTAACTTGCAACACATTTACCAGCACATTGTAATATATCTGTAGAAAAAACATTCTCTCTTATAGCCCCTACTGTTTGTAAATTACAACTGTAAATCAGAAAGAGGGATTATTACCCTCCCTAGAGGTAACCCCGAGTGTGACTCGGGGTAGAAAAAAGTTGCTAAAAGTGGTAACCCCGAGTCACACTCGGGGTATATAAACCTGTGGGAAGGTTAGTAAATAGAGCGCTTACCTGATCCGCCGGCGTCCCACGCTGTCCAGCGCTGCGATCACCGCCTTCTTTCTTCTTCCTGCTTCTGCATCCGATCCAGGAAGTTCCCGGTGAAGTCGGTGCGTGTGCACGTTGCCGGGGGGCGGGAAATTCAAAATCCATTTGTATTGCATTCAATACAAAATAACTGTATTGAATGCAATACATTGGATTTTTATGTATAAAAGCAGTACATTGTTTTCAAGAACATTTATTTTACAGTATGTATAATAGTATGAGGATAATGTGTATTTTTTTTTTTTTTAATTTAAAAAAATTAAAAAAATATTTTTTTTTTTAAATATATAGATTTTTTTAATTCATTCAATTTATTGTTTTTACATGATTTTGTGTTTCAAACTTTATTATAGTCATACTATTATATTATACTGTAAAATAAATTTTCATGAAAAACAATGTACCGCTTTTAGACATATAAAACCGGAAAGAAATGAACCGCTAGGGAGGTTAATAGATGAAGCATATGCCAGAGATTGCAGGGTGAACCCTTCAAGGACTGATGCTTTTCTAATTAAGCAGCCATATATATAGTGATATACAACATCTCCAGTATAGTTCCATCCCGTATTAGATCAGATAGCCAAGATACGCTATGGACACCAAGGACTTGTTCCCATCTAGCTGACTCGCTGCAGTGTGCTGGGAAAGTGAGCTTGGGGTGCCATTAAGAATTAAAAGAAATGCACTGCATCAGTGCATGTAATGCACTAGTAGGAAGGGGCCCTACATTCTTTTTACTTAAATTTAGTTTACACATTTATGATTTATAATGAATATGGCTACACTGCATGTTTCAATTAGAATGTTTTGAATCAGGCCCACTAGACAAATTGGTGTGGGGGCACTTCAGTGTGGATTGCTTTTAAAGCATACCAATACATGGAGAGATCAAGTAATATAAAATAGTGAGCTTTACTTTTCTATT
Organism: Pyxicephalus adspersus; assembly: GCF_032062135.1. Lineage (NCBI taxonomy): Eukaryota > Metazoa > Chordata > Amphibia > Anura > Pyxicephalidae > Pyxicephalus > Pyxicephalus adspersus. The sequence continues at coordinate 100,141,273 of NC_092862.1, read as the reverse complement.
TATGGCCTAATGGCACATAACTGTATATAAGGAACACTTTTGTAGGAGGAAGTCATTCTGTAACACTTCTCACTACCCGGTCAATCACTGTTGCAGGATATAAAAATGTAATCACGATGAGTTAATTTACTGTGCCTAATTAACAAAAAGAAATGGCTCTGTTGGCAGCATGCCAAAATAGAAACATCTTGAGTGCTGCTGCAAGGCACTATAAAGGGAAATTGTTTTTTCTTTATGAAGATATTAACTGTTATAAATTATATGTCGAGGCAAAGTGTGGAATATTTAACTGTTGAAATCATTTTACAGCCTGAATATAAGACACGCAATGTAGGTCAGTATCTTTATTATACACTGGCAGTAAATTAATTTATTAGGGTAATGTAGAGGTATTAGGGATTGTGCTTTTTGTTTCCATTAATGGTAAAATACATATCGAACATGGATGACTTTGTTCATGTGTCCTCCCATCAGAAGTCTCCCTTTTCCACCCAAATCCGATTTCTTCCACAACTGTCCCTCTTTTAGATTTGATTTAAACTTGTTAAAGTAAGTTAAAAAAAACGATATATATTTATATGTAAAGAACAGATAAAATATACTGTCCAGAAATGTCTTGAAATGCCTCCTGGCATCATCTTTTATTCCTGGACAAAGTGTGCAGTTCCACTCACAATGGAGAACATTCCCCACTAACATAACTCAGACCATAGAAATAATAATTGCTTTGTACATTGGCAAGAGGGCTCAGATTTGCTAGGTTGTTAATGCATACAGCAAAGAGTGTTTCTATTGGCTAATAATCAATATTTAAAAATTATATAAAAAATTATTTAAAATAAATCAATATACATTTTGACCCCAGAATATCTGTTTATTATTTGAAAGTAAGGAGGGTTTGCAGACAGGAGTGATATAGTACAGGAAATAGATGTCCATGTCACGTCATTGCTTCTGTACTTAAGTGCTTTGATTTATTTCATTTGCATAGCATCTTGTGCTAACTGTTTATGCCTTTGTAAATTTCCAGGATCTCCCTTCACAGAATTCAGCTAATACTTTTTGCTGTGCCAGTCTTAGGGGCTGAACAAATGCATTTAAAAAGCAATTAATTTTTATATTATTACATATATTTTCAACTTCAAAGAATTTTATTTACTAGCGTGCAAGTTAGTTTTATTTATCAAATTGGAAAATGTTTTTACATTAAAAAATGTTTTCAAATCATGTTTTCACAAAGAAATGAAATAATCAGTTTGTAGTTACCTGGGTTTATGTGCCAGGGATTATTAACGGATTCCATTTGCGGGATAGTAAGCGGGGATGCACCACAATTCGATTCCACTAGTTCTCCCACGACTTGCACTTGGGAATTGTTCTTCGATCTTAAGGCTAACTTCAGTGGGGCAATAAGATTGAACTGAACTCTAGAAAGGCATCCGCTGAAGCCTGGGGTATTGTATGATTGGATCTCCTGGTCTATCGCACCAGTCTCTGAAAACATAAAAAAACAAAACTGTTGTGTCAGCAAAGCATTGCATTTAGAAGATGTACAGTAAAGCCGACTCACAAGTGGTCAGTCTTGTCTGGCAAAGGAGCGCATTCAGCTATATTATCTGCACTGCAGTGCTGATCAATATCTGCTCTTCAAGAACAGGGTTCAGACAAAGGTATAATTGGCAGGCAGCTAAATAACATCAACCATGTATCACAACTGTCAGCACCTGTTGTACAAAACCTTTGCTTGCCAGATGAAAAAATGCTCACTTGGCAAATGCACATCTTGTTCTTTGAAAATCTTATCAAGCATGGAGATTCCGGTATATAAACGAGTATGAATAATTAATTTATATTTGTTTTAATCAGCTGTATACACAGTGGGGCCTAAAGTCTGAGCATAAAAAGCACAGTAATACATGACTGAATTTTTCAAACCAAGTAGAATAGTCAGAATTAGTCTGGTACCACTACTAACTATGAAATAACTTAAATTGTAAATTTCTTGTGGTCAAGTGCATATATAATCTAATATGTGATGATTTGGCAAGTTTTGGCAAAACAGGATCTATAGGTTCCAGAACTACCCAATGTAACAAAAGTTCCTTGGGGCATTATTCTTCTTGCCCATGTTAATGACGGGGTATTTTTCCAACTGACACCACTATAGGGCCCTACCTCTCACATCTGACATACCTCACAGCTTCCTGAGATAGGAATAGGGGCACATAATAGCACAAAGAATGTAGGTAAGAGACACACCTATCCCAGGGCCCATCTTTATACCTTTATGGTTCAACTTTTGATTTCATTCATCTGTTACTTTCCTCTTTGGTTTTCAAAGTAGCATTTGAAAACAGAGAAATTGGTGAATTGACAATAAGCACTAAATCACTTTTGAAAGTTTATTATCAACACTTCTTTAAAAAAGACTATATAAAAGATCAAAAGGAGGGACAACTGAGCAGGAAAAGGGGGCACAGTTGAGTTCAGTCCTTCCAAATAATACCAAAAATTATGGAGCCCTATACCTCTTACTGAAACTAATGATAGAAGTGTTCCCCCCATAGTTGGTACCAGTGGAAGGAACAGTGGTCCATTATTGACACAGACAATTGGGCACTCTTCCTTCCACTGATGATAAGGCATTGTTTAGCTACTTACTTCTACTTCAGCTACTTCTACTCCACCATTCCGGCATTTTTATAGTCCTGGGTCCATAGTATGACCCTCCTAACATTTGGACAACAGTAAACAGGTCATTTTCATAGAAGGTTTAAGGGCCCTTGTTATATTGTGTTTTTTGTGTGTAGGAAGGATTTATCTTTTTATTGAGGAATGATTAATCTAAGCTGAAAATTACATTTACCTATGTGTTCTATCAATTTATGAGAATGCAGTGATAGCCCTAAGGGACAAGGCCTTTTAGTTTAGGTTCATTTCTTGCAATGTCTAAGTAACTGTCAGGAACATTACATATCAGTGATAGAATTCTTCCTTTTCCCCATGAGTCTAGCAAAAGAATGTTGTACTATGTAAGTCACTAATAAAAGTAGAATAACTAAACAAAGTAATAACATTCAGTCAATTCTGTCCAACAGAGAGCTGTGGACTGCATAGAGTGGTAGAGATAGAGCACTAGAGCATGGACTTTAGAACAGTGGCAAGTGAACGCTTCAGAATTACAAATAATTTTTGAAAGTTTTCTAATACTTTTTATTTTGTTTGAATACCATCATATCACAAAGTATGGATTTGGCAACTAATAAGATCAAGTACGAAATTCAAAGTGAACACTGTGAGTTACAAATACGGGAATATATTTCTTACTTACAAAAATAATATGAGTAAAAAAAAACACATAAACAATATTTTAGTCTGAAAGAGATCCTGTCACCAACTTAAAAATATGCAGGTACTGAGACTGTATAAATTCTTTCTATATTGACCTAGCATAACCTTACCTGTTTTTACCTTTCTATATAACCTTTTGTGTAGATATAACCTTTTATGTAGATTTGGGGGAAGCAGAAGAGGGGAATACTATTATTATTATTATTATACTGAAAATTATTCATTTTTTTAACTTTTTTTTTCTTGTATAAACTGTTTAAAAGTACTTGAACATTTGAAATATTTTTTAAGTAACACCATTTCACGTCTATGGGAGTCTAACAAAGGATAATCAACTGACTATTTGCAAGCAGCAAACCCCCAAAAACCACTAGTCTGAAAGGCTGCATAGTTACATATTGCTACAGTCTAATAAAAAATGTTGCAGAGATATTATGCTGATGTCATGGTAACTGATGCAGTAGAGATTGGCAAGGTGATTTTGTCTGCTTTAATGCAGGCCTCTTGCATGTAATTGTGGAGAGTAATCTCGGCAGAATTAAACAGATCAAAGGCATTTGAAAGTGAAAGGCTGAAGCCGGGGTCGATAACTGGGTCTGGCTCCTCTGAAGCATGATGCTTTCTGACATTTGCTGAAATCAGTGGTGTACCGCAGACAGGAACCATAATATCAGCCCAAAACACCTCTTCCCTAGTTAGACCTAAATAATTCAGAATAATTTATCAATGTCATTTTATTCTGTACTTTACAGCAACGTCAAATGGTAAGGACACGTGAGCCACTTATATTTATAGGTAGCAAAAATAGTAATGAATATTGAGTGGTAGCGACGGCTAAACACAGACACATACTTCTGAATGGTTAATGATGTCATTCAATATCCGTGTCTTTCAAGGAGAGTACTTAACATCAGCATTTTGCATACATCATGGGACCTGAATACCAAATAACCATTGAGGTTTTTCTAATAGAATATGTCTAAATTAAAACACTTAACATGTATACATAGAAACAACATATCTTTTCATTCTTGGATGGTAAAAATAGAAGATGCAACAGAAAGTGATGGAAAATTTTCATAAAGTGGAGGGGATACCTCTTAGGTGTCACAAGAAATGTTTTGTTCTAGGAAGATTTTCTCTCATTTTTTCTCTGGGGACAACCATACAGTTTTGGGTTTACCATCATTTTCTGTCTTGTGACACCAAGTAGTATGATCAGTAGTATGTGCCAATCTCCCCAGAAAAATAAAACCTTTGCTAATGTCAAAAACAAAAATGTTTACCTATACATACACTTTTAAACATTTTAAACATTTTTTTAAATGGGGTAGAGAATAATTCAATAGCATCAGCTTTTTTTGCCTTCATGTAAAAAAGACTGGTAATCAATAAAAACTAGTTTACCAGAGCACCACATATAGCCAGAGTGCCCCAGTCACGGAACCAACTGCTCCTGATCAGTTGAATGGGAACAGTTGAAGCCATTTTGTACATAAGGTTGCGATTGCATCACAGTTCCTGGACGTGGCCCGCTGCTTTTGGTTGCATGGTTGCTTTTGGTTGCAGCGCATATAAAGATCTTAAAAAGTCAGGAGTTGAATCCAGTGGGAACTTCTACCCACTAAAGTTCAAAGTGGACCACATATGAAAAACCTGCTATGTCTATTGTACTTCAGATTGATTCAAGCTTTTTGGTTCCTTTTAGCCCACACCATTATAACCTCTCTGGGAATACCCAACCAGTAATGGTGAGAAAAAAAACCTTGCAGGATCTGTTTAATAGGTATAACATGTAAGTGTATAATTATGGCAATAGGACCAGGAACTTTGAGAGATCCTGCTGTTGGGAGGATTCTGAAACTTTTTAGGGGAATCACCCTTTTAACCTAAAAGTGTAACTGAATGTCAGAAGCACTTTCAAAAAGAAACTGCAAATCTCACAACAGAATTGGACACCTCAGCTATGGTCCTGAATTCCATTAAAATATGTGCGGACAGCTCTCCGCTTACACAAAATGAATTTATAGGTCCAACACCTCTTCAACTGCAGATAGGGGAGCCATTAGCTAGCATTTTATGTAAATCCCTCAATCTCACATTTCAAAAGCTTATCCAGGTGCTCTTAGTAAATTTGATTAGAAATTCAGCTGGTGTTCATAATATGATGGGAATTTCAGTACCGTTAGGACATCTCTCTTACAATGGCCAATAGACGTAGTGCAGAATATATAGGATTAGCAACAATAGACCTCTATGGAAATGTAGCTATTAAGCAGCAGTAACCACATTGTTTGTAATATGGTATTGTACAGCAGTTATACAGCAGTGCTGGAAATCCTACTTTAAATTATTAGAAGTTATGACCTTGACATTGGCCAAGGTGGATCTACATTTAAGAAGAAAATGCAGTGGAGTTGATCTTGTGGTTTGACCTGTATTACATCCATTCATATATGTAACAATCTGAATATGAAACAATGGAATAGATCTTGTATCAACTTACATGGCTTAAATATTCGTTTTTTTAGGAAACAAAGCATATATATACATCTGTATGAATTAAGAATAATTATTCTACGATGCAAATATACATAATCAGTATCTGTATATAACAATAAAGGTTTGAAAACCTGCTTTACAATTTTTAGTAACCTAGAATATTTTTCTGTTAACGCTTATTTTAAGCAGCCTGCATAACACTAGTGCTAATATTGAGTAAAACGTAGACAAGCCAGAAATAGTGCTGTTACTGTGGAAGATGTTTGACTCACAATTCCCCTCTGTACTGTATATGTGTGAGCAGAGGAAGAGCAGATGGAAAAAAACATGATCCAAATTAATTTCCTAAAGTTAGAATGGTACAGCTAAAAATACTGGTGTTCTGCTGCCACCAATGCAAAAAGTTAAATAAATCTTGGAAACTGAAGTCTAATAAAGCAAAGTGCAGTAGTTAAACTACATTAGAACCCAACAATCAATTAACAATCACTATTACTCATTTTGCTGATTGATACATTTAGTTGACAGTTTATCTGCATAGCTTTATAAAGAACTAATCACTTTTATCTCTGGTGGAATAGATCTTTTCGCTTAGACCTATACTCAATTTGCTTTTATGTCACTTTCTGACAAATCAGTATATAAGTACTAAAAATGATATGTACCTTAAATGGATTGACTTGGCTCCACCCCCATCCACTTCCGTGCCAGTGCTATAAATGCCCATAACCATTCTTCAGGGAATTGCACAGGATTGTGTTTATTATTAATGGGTCACAATAGTTGCTAATGAACAGTTGGGATAATTTCCAATGACTAATGGCTGTTAGGCATGTTAGATTTTTGTCGTTGGAGGAGATTTTTGTCTCCTCCCTTCCTTTTCATTGGCATCGTTCGTGGATCTGTCAGGTTGGATCCATGAACGACATTGGACGGCCTCTGTACACGTCAGATTTAGGGCTCTTCTCGGACGAGAATAATCGTAGCCTTAGGGGTAGGAATGCTCCACAATATGCAACCCCTGATGAGCTGGGCATAAAGTGGGTGGAAGTACCAAAGCCAAGTCTTGGTGGTGGCAAGGAAGAGAGGTAAAAAGAATCACTCAGAATTTAAGATATCACTGGTCATATGGAAACTATGTGTTTTTATAGAGAATAATTTCTCTTTAGGCTATGTTCAGACTTTCAGTGACATTGCAGTGTGGTTGCAGTGTGGAAAAACAGGGTATGTACAAAGGAATACATTTCACCATGGCTTCATTTCATTCTTCTGGCTTCTCCCATGTGATGAAATGCTAAACATGGTTGTTTCTATCATTTACTACACTTTACTATTTAAAATTTCACCACACTATTAGTTTCCTATTTCTGAAGCTACAAAGAAATATTAAGTCCCAAGTGTCAGTGTCAGTACTGTTTTATGATTGTTTATTAAACAGTGAATTTGACTTTCAATAAAATTCTCTTGCGGTGAATCAATCAAACAAGTCCTGTTGGTGAAACTAAAATAAATGGATGTCAATGACTTTACAAGTAGAAAATGGTACGATTTTACAATATGTTAGTCTGTGTGATTAATGTAGGCTACAGAAAGAAGCAGAAAAACAATACCTCATACAGCTGCTTAGTCAGCAATGGTAATTTTTCATTGTTGTAGGGGTAAAACAGCTCTGGTGAGAACTGTACAAAATGTAAAGGCTTCACATTTTTTTCATATTGGGAAATGGACATAGTAGGTACACTCTGTGCCATGAGTTTGGTCAAAAACTGCAGGAGACAGGTGTCACACTACAAGGAATTTACAAAATTGAGCTGACAGTGCAAAGGCTACATTACTGCCCAAGAGAAGTTAACTTCAACAAAAAATTAACTAAACGGATAAATAGCTTTCACAAATATATCATCAACCAAAACACAACAAAAGTGGATTGTTTAGGCAGGAAAAGTAGAGAAAATATATGTTTATAAGAAAAGTTTCAATTTTATTCAACCAAGTTCTGGCTAACAGTCAACATTTCATTCTGATACAATGGCCCTGATTTATGAAAGCTCTCCAGGCTGGGGATAATACACTTTCAGAAGTGAAGCTGGGTGATCCACCAAACCTGGAATGGATCTGGTCCAGGATTCAAAACATTTGCTAGCAAATAGCAAATAATTTTGAAAAATCCAGTCCATGTTTTGTGGATCACCCAGCTTCACTTCTGAAAGTGTATTATCCCCAGCCTGGAGAGCTTTCATAAATCAGGGCCAATGGCTTTAATAGGGGTAACCATCAGTGCTCCTTGAGTTCCCCAACACCAAACTCAACAAATCATGTCTTTATGGACCTGGATCCATAGAGGCACAGGGTAACTGGAGCCAATAAGATTTTCCCTAAACATAGAAACACACAATTATTTAAAATGTATTTATATGATTTAGCATTAAATCATATAAATACATTTTGGTCAGATGTCCACAAATGTTTGCCCGAATAGCATATAAATAAGAGCAGGTGAGTTATTATAGTTGTTTATATGACATACCTTTGATTCCTGTTGCTACATTCTGCCAGTGACATGATATTGTGTGTCCTTACAATTTCTTTTTATGTATTTTTATTTAAAATGTTATCGTGTCAGTGGTTTCTACCATTCTCTAATGTAAAAGGTTTCAAAAAGAAAATGGAGTGGAAGCAGATGATCAGTGACGGAATTTGAAATCTGTGACTTCCTTTCTCCAGCTACATTCTTATAAATTATGAATTCAGTTCAATGCATTTCACAAACTTTAGACAAACTCCAAAGTGTTTTTTAGTCTGTAGAGCTATTTCCTCTGAAATTTTGCAGACCTTGCTAAAGAAAAGGATTACTAGACACAGAGATGTGAAATCTACATATATTTAGCCTTGTATTGGGTCTTTATCTTTATCAATTTAACCTGAACTATAACTGACTAAAACCATATAAAAATGACAATAGGTGTAGAATTGACCATATGTTCCCTAAAGTTACATTTATGGGCACCTTTACTGAAATCCTTAAGGTACTAAACTAGCAAACCATTTAGTAAATACTAATATATTTATTAGACTGGTTTGCTGGTCAGATAAGCATTATGTCAGGGTCGGCCAATTCCTCAAGTTCATTGACTGCTGCTGCATAACTCTCCGCAGCCTGTTTCATGCAAGCTTTATTTGTTTATGATGCACTCTTGGGTCCATTAGGGTTTTATGGTAAAGCTAACAATATCCACAAAGACCAAGGTCAATGTCTGAAATGCAGATAAAATATGGTCAAGGGTTAGGCCATCTGGTTGATTCCAGGGTCAAAGCTAAAAGAAAAAGTAGTTGGTCTGAGCCAATGCTCAGAACCAAGCAATCCTCCAGGTAACTATAAAAAATAGATAATAAGAATTAAAATGTGGTTCCTAGAAGAGAGAAGTCACTGAGATCCAGGATCAGCAAAAAACCCAACCAAATTGGGCTACAATAACCAGACTTGGGAGTCTAGTGTCCTTTGATAATACATAAACCAATCACTGAGTATTCTGTGTGTTTCATTAGGTAACACACCGAACATGAACAGCTCTCCCAGGGGCATCAACAAAGGCACATAAGAAACAACAAGGCAGTGTGAAAAGGGCAGCAAAACTCAGGGGTAGACACAGCATATGCGTGTCCCACTCAAGCAGGAAGTAGCAAGCAAGTAAGTAGCCAGTGAAAGCACACAGCACTGCAGCAAGGCATGTGCCAGAGGGCCATAGAAAAAACACCAATATTCCACATCTGGACAGACAAGTGCACTTACTATGTGTATCACTAAGTATAATTTCAGTTTTGGTCACAATGCATCTTTATCATGCTGCCAATGCCATCGGCCACATAAGCATCCTACTAACAGTTGGTTTCCCTTTTAATAATTTATTACAATAATGAATCCAGCATAAAGACTGCAACAACATTAGTTAGTTTAAAACATAAACACAATTATTATGTGGCTCCGAAGTTATTATTTCCCTAAATGCATTTTTAACAGATGACATTTAACCCTGTAAATTAAAGTAGCAAATCGGTAAGCTCATAAAACCTATACCGAAATGATTTACTGTGATTTACATTTGATATTAGATTTTTTTATTGTTAATATATATATATATATATATATATATATATATATATATATATATATATATAGTGTATTGGGCTAGAGATCTGCACATAAGACTCTTGCAGGAAAGAACATGGTTAAACTGGGTGCCTGTCACCATGTGCTTTTTGTGACTAAAACAACAGAGATGCTAATTAACATTTGTTTCTCCTGATTCAGTGCTCTGGGTAAATTTAATTACAAATAAAGCCAGCACACTATAGATTTATTATACCATGGATAAAAAAAATGAAGGAATTGCAGTTTAGGTTTCAGCAATGGTACACACATCCCTAACATTGCATATGATTTGCCTTTTATTCATTTGCAGCCAAACTTATATCCTCATTTTATATTGCGTGTGTATGCCATACAGACAAAGGCTTGCACATAAAGATATACCATTGTGAGTCGGCTTCAGCATCACAGCCATAGCTTCTCCCACTTTATAGCCATTGACACTTATTGAACCTTGCAATCCCTGGAGCAAAGCATAATTTATGGACATATGCATGTTGCTGTAAGATATAAAATATTCTATATGCCTTAAAATACATGTTTATAGAATACGCACATCCAGCATAAAAAAATTTATACATAACAAATAGTAAATGTACCAAAATACAATCTGATCAATGGTTTATTGTGTGTTATCTGGTCATAAATAATGCACATTTTACCTAATGACACCAGAAGCCATGCAATAAAGTAGTATGCAGTCTTTATCTTTCATAGAGTGGAGTAATATAAAGATTTGACTTACCTAAAGAAGCCTGTATGTTCTGTGTGGATGGGTGTGTGTGAAGCTAGTCTGTGTGCATGTGGGCTTGGATGCCTTGTGTCTGCAGCATCTCTCAGTCAGTACAAACTGCTGGCATCCTGACTCTCAGAGCAGCACAGCCTAGCGATGTACATAGAAATGCAGGTAAAGGGCTGTGTGCAAAACAAAGCATGGAGCCTAGGGACCACATGAACCATCACTATCTAATGCTGCCTATAGACTGACATAGGGCACTGGATTCTGTAAAAAAATATTACAGGCTAAGTATTTTTAATTTACATTTCTTTTATTCCAGATTAGATATCATGATGCTTTAAACAATTTGTGTTAACATACCTTTAAAATAACATACAACCTGGTCCCATAGATAAAATATTTTAAAATATTTACATTTAAAGTATTTTTATTTACTAAAATTAGGTAAAACACATGTAAATGACATACTGTATAACAATACATTTTATAACTACAAAATACGGCCACCAATATGAGCTTGTTGGATGACTGGTTTTAAACAATGGGAAATAATATATAGGTGACCCCTTAAAATAAAAAAGGGGTTTTCCTTAAACTGTAGTTAGAAAGTTAAAAGCACACAATTGCATAAAAGGTCTTTGTATGTTGTTCCTTTTATAGTTCCCTTCCTCAGAAACAGGTAAGCTTAATAAGTTGAAGTATGGTGAAGTATGGAATGTACTGCACAATGAAAAGAATGGGGTGGTTTGGACTATGTTGCGTAAAGCAGAGTGGAAGAATACCCCACCATTCGCCACATATACTCTGTATTTCCCATCATGCACATTACTACACACAACACAGGCCCTTATGAGCAGATCAGTAGACAACAATCAGGTTGCAAGCAGTGTACATTCTAGCCAGCAGCCTTATTTTTTTTCAAAGACCTCCAGTGAAATGAAATATACCTTTTATTATAAGTTCACTGCCTTAAAAGCATTGTATTAAAGTATGTGTTTAAAATCATGAGCTACTGATCTCTGTAAACAACAGGCTCTTTTCAGCAAATACTGTTAGCAAAACCTATAAAACCCTGAATCAGGGTTCCCCAATATACAATGCAAGGTGCACCACAATATCCCAACACTTGCAGCACCATACACCTAATTATACACAGCACAATGTACCCCATTACCCACATCACATACAACTGAACACACACAGCAAAATACACCCAAGAAAACAGCACAGCACATTTACCCCAATATACATCACACCATGCTCCATCCAACACTCACAGCACAACACACACAGCACAACACAGCATTATACAAACCAATACACATGGCACAAACAAATATATTGCAACAACAACTTCCTACATATGGTTCATTAGGCTCCAGGCAGATCCTCTGCTAAGCCGTTTTCAGTCTCCTTGGGCTTGTTACCAGTACAGATGTTTTGTTAACACTGCACCCAGGTTGTACAGTTCAATAAAAAATTGCTGGAGTAATCAAAAGTTAATTTGAAACTATATTATACTAACTGGGGATTAGTAGTATTGTTGACAATACTGTTACCTTTAGGGCCCATTGACCTTTGCTCTGGTGTGTTGTGTTAACACACACACTTTAATGTGCATTGCTTTGGGGAAAACCTTTCTAATGTATAGGCAGTCAATGTACAAGAATGGATGTAAAAATGTGAGACAAGCTTGTCTCTACTTTTCCCTATCCTGAAACAAGCATCAGTAAGTATTTATATTAATTTCCTATAGGGCTCATTACATATGTTATGTCTTACACTGTTGCCTCTTTTTCCATAGCCATAAAATTGGTATGTTGGATGTTCAGTAGGAGGTGGTGTCACTGAGCACTTACATTATACACTGAGCAAATACATCATAGCAACATACCTCTAACTCACATGTATTGCAATGAACCACAATAAACAGTAATGCTATTTATGAGCTGCATGCTGTTTTTAAAAATATTGGATTAAATTGTTTGTCCTACCCCCCACTACAATACCCCATAAGGGTCAGCAGAGGGTTCATGGAAAACAGTGGCGTCGTATAATTAAAAAAACAACCAAAAGAAAGCCGTCACTTTACAGATTAGTATCACAAAAAGATGTTCACTGGATTGCCATCCCTAAAGGCACTGATATGATGTTTTGGGCATAATACAATGCATTCCAGTAACACATGCAACTTACTTCAAGGACTATTTTATATTACATATAAAACAATAATTTAACTAGTATCTAATCCTGCTAGTTTTTACATGAATGGGAAACTACTGGAATATGTAGGTAGTCACCAATATTGTTTCCATAGGGGTATTTGTTGTAAATACACACATTAGTAGTACATAGTATGTAATAAATTATAGTAAGCATGTCTACATACATGTCATACCAAGGAAAATAAATAATTTGTTAATCCTATTATTACATGTTCAGTTCAGGTCAACGGTCACCTTTACAAATTAAACATTTTACTGATCTCATTGTTAGTCCTTTGTCACATAATAAACTGCAAGTTAGAGAAGATAATAGCACATGGTTGGATAATCCAATAAAACATAGAAACTAAACTGGATCACACATAATGATTTTCTCAGCTCATACAATGATTCGTAAAATTATTTTAATTTGAATGGCACCCTGCTGGTTTAATTCTAGCACAATAAAAAAAAACTCCTTGAATGCAACTTCCTCTAAGCTCCTACCATTGCCTTTGTACCCACAAAGCTTAACATATAATCAATATATTGAACACATAATACTGATCAGGGTAATTCATTCAGACACAACACTTTTTAGGGGGGAAATGGGGACTTTTTATTCATTTATAACTCAGTCAGCAAAGGGTCACCATATGTATAGGGGAAATGATCGCAGCATCACGATATTGACTTTTAAGTGTTTGGTGGTAATTTTAATAGCTTTATTATATGCAGACATATTTTTTTAAATCCATATTGCTGCTTTTCTGATACCATTGGAAGATGATACTTCTTATTCCATTCTTTTTAGGATCTGTTATAAGGGTTTTTAATTCATGTATAGTTAGCTCAAACCTCAAATGTATTAAACTGAATAGTGTAGAATGTCCTCTTATTAATCAATATTGGCTTACCAGGCTTTCATTATTCCCTATGCATTTCAATGCAAGTTACCCTGTTTCCCCGATGATAAGACACTGTCTTATTTTTTTTTGAAGGCCAAAATATGCTCTAGGGCTTATTTTCAGGGGGATGCCTTATTTACCCATGAAGAAGACTACAGCCATTCATGTCCACTTCTGATCAATCTGTGCCAATCATTGTCCCCTTCTGATCACTCATGTGCAATTCAAATTCCCTTTCTGATCATCTTGTGTCATTCAAACTCTCCTTCTGATCACTCTGTCATTCAAATTCCTCTTCTGATCACGCTGTGCTTTTTTTCTATTGCACGGCAGTTAGGACAGGGGAACAGCAGGTGGCGCTGTGCCGGCTTCTTTCGCTTTGCTTTACAAGACAGGAGAAAACACGATGCTGGCAGAGGAGAGGAGAGACGCTGCTGCAGCCAGACACACGCAGGATCCGGGTATCGGGTGAGTATGTTTTAATTATTTTTTTTGGGTGGCTTATTTGCGGGGGGGGGGGCTTATTTTTCATTTTAACATGAAAAGGGGGGGCTGTCTTATTTGATGGCCCTGCCTTATCATCGGGGAAACACGGTAGTAGATATATACAGTTTAGGTGTTATTTTAAATGGTGCTAAATGATATCTGAAAAGTAAAAAAGCTGCAGGAACGTGGGGACCAGTTGAGACCTAAAAACTTTCTTGAAAATTAACCCCGAACCACACTCAGGACTACCACCAGGGAGGTTAAGAGAGTAAAGCTGCGTACACACTTCCAATTTTTGTCGTTGGAAAGGATCTTTCACGATCCTTTCCAACGACAAGGGAGTGCACGATGCATGAACGGTGCTGTACATACAGCACCGTTCATGCTCTATGGAGAGGGGAGGGGGAGAGCGACGGAGCGGCACCCTGCTGCGCGCTCTCCCCTTCCCTTTCATTAGGATCGGCTGTCGTCCATCGTCCGTGGATCCGGCAGGTCGGTCGTCCGGACGATGGACGACACCGACTGTACACACGGCAGATTTTCGCCCGATAATTGGCCGATGCCGATTATCGGGCGATAAAAATCTGACGTGTGTACGTAGCTTAAGTGGGATGACAATGTTTTTATAAAAGGAAATGAAGCCTGCAGCTTTAATTTAGGTAGGGTAGGGCATTTTCATACTAGCAGTATTTTACTGTGGTGTTTACCACTCCTGGGTACTGTTGGTTCCCAGAAGCAGTGCAGACTGTCACTGCTAAGCTTTTTCAGATGTTTGTAAATGCCCTTCCAGATGTTTGCAAAAGGCTGCAATAGCAGTGTTTTTCCACTTTTTTTATAATTTATTTTTGCAAAAAAACCCACTTAGAAATGCTTTAAAATGTGTGCAAAAGAGGTGACACAGTTCCAATTCAACTCTCTGGAGGTGGCAAACCTCCCCTGGATGCTGCAGGTGGCACCCAAAGAAACGTATGCAATGTTGCTGCCACCAACTGCCTGTAAAAAAAGGGATCCTAACTGCATGTATTTGGTCCAGTGTTAACTATTTATTGCAAGCAGGCTGGGAACTGCTTAAAACCACTTGTAAATACACCTAGGGCTCCATTTATAAAACAGGGAATCTGACATTCCCTCAAACATTCCCTGGTGGGAAATAGTTACTGACATTGAAACACTTGGACCTGGAAGATTCCCACAAGGGAATAAAATGTCTGATTCTCTGTTTTATAAATAGAGCCCCTAGTGTAAACATGCCCATAGAGTTCCAGTTTTCAACGTCAGCTGTACGATTTTGTGTCCTATCAAATGAAATTTTTGGAATGACAGAGTTGTCTTCAATAATTAAGATAAGACTTTTTTTTAGAAATGTCAGTATATGGGTGAAATAAACAAAACTGAAAGCAAAATGAACTGACTGTAAGGAAGTGTTAAGCCTATTGTGTTTATAGACCATGTGACTTTTCTTCCTACAGATTAAACAATGGTACAGAAAAAGTTGTAATAGAATATTAGCACACAAAATATAAATGGTTAGATAGGAATTCCAAATTTCCAGGACAGTTTAACCCCTGATATCTAGAAGTAGTTGTACTATAATAAAGTTTTCTGTGGGTGTGCCATCATTAAAATAGCAACTTCAAGCTAGTACTAATAAAGGAAAAAGTTTTGTTAAATTGAACTATTTTGGCACAATGAATCAAATTTTAGACATTTTATAAACTGTTTTTTTAATCAGCTTTAAATCTTACCCCTATGCCCTACAACTCTTCTGGTTCTGGTTGAAGATATACACAGGGCACACAGGGGCACACATACTGTTTGTGAAGATTATGGCACAATGATCCATATGTACTTTTTGGCCCATTAACATTAGAAGCCATACAGCTTCTAGGGCCTAGCAATTGTTTTTGTATATGGACCCTTTGCCATGACCACCACTGTGGACATATGTACACATCTTATCCTACATTTAGTCAGTAAATATCATGCATATGTTACACATATTTTTTATCTTCCTCTTTCTGTCAATTTATTTGATAAAAAAAAAATCCTGAGAAGAAAATATAACTAAATTATGGGTATATTCTGTACTTTATGAGATTATGTACATCTAATTTAGTCTTCTCCGAGATCTTAGCTAGTGATTTAGGCAGTCATCAGAATGGATTGTTCCACTGTCATTCTTATTAAGCATCAACCTTTAGAATTAGCACAATGGTCTAAGTGCTATTCAAGCTGATGCACATAGGCAGGGTATAAGATTTGTGAGACAGCTGCTAGCTGGACGTGAATGAACTGCATATGTGATCTGAAGCTGTAAAATAAGAGGCTTGCTGCTGAGGTGGAATTTCATGGCTTTTTACATGCTGTTTTAACTGACATTTTTATCAGGGTTTGGTCCATAGGGATATTCCCATCATTTGCCATTTAGTTGCAAGATGTACTGCCCTGCTTGAAGATAAAAAGAAAGATTTGACCCTGGAACAGCTGAAGCAGATAGTGCTAAGGGTTATCGCTGTGATGGTAGTCATTACATGCTCTCCTTTCTGCGGCCCCAGGGTGCTGACATTAGCTGTTACTGACACTGTGACTTGTGTTTCAGAAGCAAGTACTGAGCTTGTAGGATTTCCTAGGCAGGTGGGAACGTGTTTCTGAGCCCAGTTTAGGTCTATTGTCTAGTAATATACCTGGTAATGTTGGTAGCATTGCCAAATTCAACTTATTTCTCTGCTGTACAATGATAGCAGTTGCATGTGTGGCTTTAATTGGCAAAATAAATCTTTATGTTTTTTTTTATATTCAGGGTTCTGTGGTGTCTTAGGGCTCCTCTAGAGGTTACATAGTTACATATACCAGACATAAAATCCTATAAGACATAGTTGGCCCAGAGGAAGGCAAAAAAAAAAAAACTCTAGTACAATTGTCTTCAACAGGGGAAAAAAATCCTTCTTGATTCCATGAGGCAATTGGATGTTCCCTTGATCAACAGTCACTGTTATTTTTACTTTAAAGCCTTAATACCCGGTTATATTCTGTGCTTCTAGAAAAACATCCAGCTTTTTCCTAAAGCAATCTATAGTAGTTGCTGAAACTACTTCCTGAAAGAGCAGATTGCACATTTTCACAGACCTTACAGTGAAGAATCCCTTCCTTATCCGGAGCTTAAACTTCTTTTCCTCCAGACGCAAAGAGTGCCCTCTTGTTCTTTGTAATGATCTCAAAGTGAATATTTGGGAAGAGAGTTCTCTATATGGACCATTTATATATTTATGCAGGGTGATCATATCCCCCTTAAACGTCTCTTCTCAAGGGAGAATAGATTCAGTTCAGCTAATCTCTCCTCATAGCGGAGCTCCTCCATTCCTTTTATTAGTTTAGTTGCTCTTCTTTGCACTCTCTCCAGTTCCACAATGTCCTTTTTGTGAACTGGTGACCAAAACTGGACTGCATATTCCAGATGTGGTCTGACCAATGCTTTTTACAGGGGCAGTATACTGATGTCTCAATCTCTGCAGTCTATTCCTCTTTTAATACAGGAAAGTACTTTACTAGCTTTAGATATTGCAGCTTGGCATTGCATGCTGTTATTAGATCTATGATCCACCAGAACCCTCAGATCCTTTTCCATTTCTGACTCCCCCAAATGTATTCCCCCTAGACAGTATGAAGCATGCATGTTGTTAGCATGGTTGCTATGAGTTCTTTGAGCAATGGACAATTTGTGCCTCTTTTGCTATGTGTAGGGGGTGACATTTTTCCTGATGGCAACCAATGTCAGAGTCATTCTTCCCTCTAAATACCATGCCATGTACTGTGAGCTGTGGATATAGTAATTATTGCAGGAATTCCCTAGAACCTGAAAGTTATTTTAATAGTTCCTCCATATTCAAAAGTTGAGAAATTGGTGGCTGAAGTTCTACTGTTACTTTTCTAAAGAGATAAAAGACCCTAAAAGTCAAGTGTACATCTACAATCTATGTTAATAATTCCTTAAAGTAGAGCGAAAGTCAGAATCCAATGCCTTTAGAGACACTTTAAAACAGTGACATGCTTTTAGTAGACAGACTAATTATTACCATGACTGGCTAGACACACAAGGTAAAATCTGTATTGTATAGTAATAGTATATAGATTTCCTTCCCTCATCCAATGACTACATGCACATTGTTCATGCTTTTTATATATGTATAAAATCCTATTTGTGATAACCAGCTTGTGTGAAGGTAGCTCTTCTCTCCTCTCCTCTTTACAATCTAATATGAATACTGCAGCCAGACTTATTTATCCTTCCCACAGTTCCTCTTTTGCTGCTTCTTTTTGTAGTTCCCTTCATTGGATTCCATTTCACCTAGGAATCATATTCAAGCTCCTGTGCTTTGCCTTCAAATCCCTCGACAGCTCTTGTCCCACTTACCTTTCTGACCTGGTAAAAAAATACTCCCCAAGCCGCTCTCTTGGCTCCTCCAATGACTTACTACTGACTTCCTCATCCATAACCTCATCACACGCATGGCTACAAGACTTCTCTAGAGCTGCCTCGACTCCCTGGAATGGTCTTCCTTGTCCTATTCGGCTTGCTCCTACTTTTTACTCATTAAAAAGAGCACTCAAAACCCATTTTTTCAAACTTACCCACGTCTTTTTAAACTGTCACTATTTCCCACCACTATATATCTCCCCTCCTATTGTGTGTTACTTCCCCCACTTCCTAGATTGTAAGCTCTTCAGGGCGGAGTCTCCTCCTCTTCCTATGTGTCACTATCTGTATTCATGTAATTTGCAACCTCTAATTAATGTCCAGCACTGCCTAATATGTTGGCGCTATATAAATACTGTTTATTATTAATAATGATAATAATAAAAAGTCCATATTGGTCAAGGGGGTGACTTTATTGAAGCTAGAACAAGCTAGTGGGTTTGTTGTCATTTTACATTTTTGGTTAGCACAAGACAAAAGGGCTAATGCTATGTAGGCTATTATGAAGGCTATTTTACCTCCAGGATAAGTATATAGGCTACCATGGAGATAACTACTCTTTTGATCGACTGGAGAGCATTGAAAAAACTTTAAGTAGCAATATTTATTTCAATAAAGAACATTGAATTGCCTAAAGAGAATTTTACAAGGATGCATCTCAATCTCATCCTTTGTGTGCATCATCATCATTTGTGTGCAGAAACCAGATATAGCACAGCTAGGGGTCTACAGCACACAAGAGACATAGACATATGAGTCCCCAAAACATGTGCTGATTGAGAGGATAGAACAAATAAATCACTTTTCAAGGCTGAGTTCTGACCGAAATAATAAGCTATTCTTTTTTATGAGACTATAAATAGCAGAAGTGCCTTCCATTTAAGGAAACTATACAAGCCTGATCATTCAATATCTATCTCCTCTAATGCATCTCTGGAAGTTCAAAACCATCATCCCGTACCAGTATTCTCAGGAGAGACTACCTTAAAGGGCTAAAAAATATAACTTTCCTTACAAAGGACTGTATTCTTTTTGAAGTTAAAATATTTTGGGCAACCTGGGCTTTAAAAAGTAGGTAAAATGTGTTTAGTTCAGATGGAATAATGTACATTCTAAGCTCCATCCAAAAGAGAAACTGCATTCTCCTGAGTTAAAATAAAATCAGCAGAGAAAACTTTTAGGGGAATTTAGTTTTGGTCTAAATGAAACTAAAGTAGCATTGTTATAACATACACAAAATTGTGTTAGGGGACGGAATGTTACATAAAAAGTGGATGGACAGTTTTTTGAGTTGATGCTTTATATGAGCTTGAGATTGAGTTTTATGATTGAGCCTACAGTTTATTACTTCAATATATATTTGTTATGCCTATTTGTCAATTTTCTAGCAAGGTTTAATAGTGTGGGGATTTAATAAATATTATTTTCATGTAATTTTAACTTCAGTAAAATCTTAAGACATATAATATTTTAATGTTGGTGTTTCTCAATATTCTTTAAAATGGTTTATATTTAAGGAAATGTATTTGCTTGGTTTTGTGTTGGGTTTGTTCGAGTGTTTTGGTAATGTGATCTGTGCTATCTCAGGTCTATTTAGTCCAAAAAGTGTGCCCCATGATCATCATGTGGTCCAGCATTAAGCCTAGTAGCAAAATCAGTCATCTCATAGGGTTTCTTAACTGCTACAGAGTACAGAGAACTTGCTCTGCCATCCCATCCTATCCAAGCACCTGCACACAGAAACTATGCTCACCTGCTACTGTTGTCCTGTGTTTCCTTAGCTTCAACTATCCAACATACTCACATTGCCAGATGTTTTTTCCTGCAGTAGTGTGGTCAGGGCCACTAGGCGAAAATCCCTGCCCGGTTCAAAGAAGGTGTATGTGTGTACATTACTATTTATAGCAATCATAATTTACATTGATACATTTAGATAAGTATGTATAGGTATAAATGTAATGATAAAGTCTGCTAACCCTCAGGCCGTTTATAGCCTCGAATCTCTTGCTATCGTAGACTAAAAGGCATGCATTGTCAGTGGGTTCTTTATGCTACAATTACAGCATTTACAGGGAACTTTACCTGTGGAATTATTTCTTCCTTTTTTGTCCTGTAAAGTCTTGGTGGCAGTCCACGATGAATCAGTGTGGCTCAAGGCCTGTTTTCTTCCTTGATTCGGTGGGAAAGCAAGGGGGAGTAATCCGAACAATAAGTTTGAAGCTAGGAATGAACACCTGAGAACACTCGTTGATAGTCACTTTCACAAGTTTTTGTTTATTGAATCTTGAATGCACCGTAATATATGATACTCAAAAGTATTTTGTCATTGTCGCGGCCTTCTATTTCTTGACACTCACTCAACGCTTCGCAATCTTGTACACAATCTTGTACGCAAAAGTGCTTGCAATAGCAATGGAGCGATGAGAGGCTCCAAGAGGCCCCACCACTTACTGATGAACATCCCTTCACAATTTTACTTGTTGCCCCCCTCTAAGTAACCAAAACGCTTGCCACCTTTATCCCACTATTGTGCAGCCCTTCAAACAAGTTGGGGCCACATTTGAGACCATCAAAATAACAGAGGCTAAAGGTAAATAAATTAACAAGTAGCACGCCCTGCAAGGCATTTCTATATACATAAGCAGCTCAATCTGCATTTGCTTCTCTGACAACTATTTGGAGCTTTGCAATTCACCAAAAACAGGTGCGTTTCCATAGTAACTGATCGGATGTCATTCTCCCTAGAATTCAAATCTAAAAGAGACAAACCAAGATGATTATTAAGAAACATCTCTATACATAGCTATGCATAATGTAGAGGTGATAATTGGGTCTTTTTCTTACATTTTCTATTTTATACTTCTATTAATAATCATTGCTGATACCTGTAGTCTTTCAATTCTGATATTCTGAAATAAAGTTTGGAGTATATTTTCTAATACGAGATTTATTGTCATATTATCAGACAGGGACCACATAGAAACCTTTGTTGACCATTTGGATCAATGTAGGGTCAATGAATAAAGAAGAATTTTTCCCCTGCGCTTTTTGGGACAGAATGAACTACCGAGTGCCAATCAAGATGGCCAGAGATCGCAAGAAGGAAGAGAGAATGGGACAGGTGAAAAAAGCGGGGTTTAGTTTTACTTTAAGGCATTTTTTTATTAATAAACTTGCAAAAAGGCTATGTCTACTGAACTCTAACTGATATCTAAATTGCTTATTAGTTCTTGAAAAGCAATAGTTTGTTTTCTGCTGTAGTTTAAGCCTCTACAGTACTTCTGGACCACTGAAGATTTCTTTCACTGCTGCACCAGTGTCATCTTTATACCTCTCACCAATCACAGAACACCAGGTGCTTTGTGAATGGCCGTACTGGTAACATTGACATAGAACCCTTAGTAAATAGCATTATCATTCCCTAAGGATTTATACGACCCCTCTCAATAACTCTTATCCAAAAATTTATACTGTACACCCATCCCTAACTTTAACCTACTCCAATGTAAACTTTTCTACTTGTTAGAATTCTTACCTCCCCTGTGACAAGACCTCCTGTCCTAAAGACAAAGGCTACATACACATGTAAGACTTTTGTCACAAGACTGAAAGATGAAAGTGCTGTACATTCAGTGCTGTTCTGCTCTATGGAGAGAGGGGGGAGAGAGAACGAGCAAGCCGCACCCCGCTGTGCTCTCTCTCCTCACTTGCATTGCAGTAATTTGTCGCTCGTTGTTTGTGGATCTACCAGGACAGATCCATTAATGAGGTTTGAAGGCCGGTGTACACGTCAGATTCTCGTCCAATACCAGCCCTGATGAGATACTCAAACGAGAATCATCTGAAGTGTGTATGCAGCTTTTTCATTGGATAGTACTGTAAAGGTGGTACAACGATAGTTGATAAAAAGGAATATTAAAAACAGATTGTATTGTTGCCAGGAATGTCAATGACATTAGACTAATAGGCTACAGGAATATTTTTGCTCCAACCCTTTAATGGTTGTAGCAGAACAAATAAAAAGCTTGTAATAGCATTTCAGTGAACTAGGCTGCTTGTTCTACTAGGATGCCCATTACATTACATCTATAAAGAATAGTCAAGGCCAGAACACAGTGACAATACAAAGGTAAAAAACATGTGTCATAAGTAAAATGCAAAAATGCTTTTAAATGCATCTTACGTAAAAACTACCAAAATAAAAAAAAATATATAAAACATCTCCTAAACTTATGTATGTACATGAAAGTTGTGATTTGGGTTGCAAAACAATTTGGCTTTTCGAATACTGTTATGTAACCTTTGTTATATCTGCCTGATGAATGCATTTTGTGAGTGAATTCTATTTCTACAGCCTGGTTAGTAAAGGATTTGCCAGCACTGACTACAATAGCCTGCAGAACAAGAAGCTCAAGGACATCCAAGAGTCATTCTGTTCACTGTTGCCAGAATCATCTGCTATTGTACTTTTCTGTATGGAAATACAGAGAAGAGTGACTGAGGGTGGGATGCTTAACATGAACAATATATAATATTACCAACCCTATGTTTATGAAAGGAAAATAATGATTAAATTTACCAAATCAATATTTAACAACATTACAAACTGATCCATAAATAAAGATGGGTTAGGCTATGTACACACATGCAATCATTGTAGTTGGAAAGGTTCTTTCACGATCCTTTCCAACGACTATCGACTGCACGATGCATGAACAGGTGCTGTACATACAGAACCGTTCTGCTCTATGGAGAGGGGAGAATGATGGAGTGGCACCCCGCTGTGCTTTCTCCTCTTCACTTGCATTAGATCATTCGTCGTCCATCGTCCGCGGATCCGCCAGGACGGTCGTTCGGAGGATGGACAACGAGCGCTGTACACATACAAGATTCTCATCCAATATCGGTTCTGAGCCGATTATCGGACGAGAACTATTGCACATGTGTACCCAGCCTTAGTTAACTTTGATAAAAATCTATAGCAAAATACACAGCACTTTATATTGCAGTTTAACAATAACTAATATTGCTTTTTTTTGCCTTCCTATATTTGTCAAAAACACTTCACAATTAATTGGCCTAGCAGTGCCAAAATGATCCAAGCCTCAAAGTTTGCATAATCCAAACATTATCAAGAACATTGCTTAGTGGAGAATTAGGAAATTTGTCTGGATAGTGACTATGCATGGGGACCTATTTATCAAAAAAAGGAACACAATTTGTTCTCATTTGTTTTATTCTTTGCTTTAGAACCCTTTTTGCCACTTTAATGACACTAGATTTAACAAAGTGGGAAAAGGTTTTTTTTTTTTGGTGAACAGACTTTTATTAGTAGAGAGGAAATCTATTGTAATACCTGTACAATAATGATCAGAAACGTTTTTTACCTGAATAGAGTAATTTATCACCACTTCTGAAACTTGGCAATAAATCTATTACTTTTCAAAAGCGGAAGTAAGCTGAAAAAGTGGAAAAACAGTATTTGAATCAAACACAGTACATCTCCATTGTGGCTTATTGCATGCTCTACTTCCAAACTGAGAAATGAAAAGACCAAATGTATCTACCATTGTTTGAGGAAAGGCTTGGTTAATGTAATATGTGCAAAAGTGCATTCAATTTTAGTCTGGTTGGGTTAAATATGCATCCTTTCTCTTATGGTATAGAGATAAAAAAAGAGGGAGGTGTGGGTCCTCAATAGTAGTGATGAGCTAATGTGCTTAGGTTCAGATTGTGGGGGTTTGTAATAATCTGCTTGAAATCTTCCAAACCAGAAGTTTGCAAGTCCCATTGCATTCTAGGGGAGTTAAATCTGCTTTCTAACCTCTGGCCATTTTCAAAGTTAAATGATCTATTGTCAAAAAAGGACATTTAAGTGGCTGGACAGCCATGTGAGACATGTACCAAGGCAAAAAAACAAAAAATAAAACAGACGGAAAAAGAAAAAATCCTAATCCTTTCAAATTACATACTAAGGATTTGTCTAATTGCCTTGTTGAATGTAATGTCACAGAACAGTACAATTAAAATGTACAGTCAGTAAAACTATTCTGGCATAATATATTTTGGATATGTAATTTTTTTTTACATTTAACTTGGCCTAAATATACCAGCAGCATTCCAATGTGATTGATCTCAACTTCAAATGTTTTAGATAGTTTTGGCTGCAAAACCTAATTTTTATTAGCTATAATAGCTCTTAATTGAATGAGGAAGCATTTGCCACAATAGATTTAAAAGTTAAAAAAAGGTTTTTTCTGGACCTTGTTGTTCTTGAAGCCTGTTTTACAGCAGCAGCTGTACAAATTTAACTGAATCCTGCAGATTTAGACTGCCCACACTTTCCCAAAAAGGTCCACCCATAAAAAACACATAATTCTAAAATAGGTCCTGCCACGTAGTGGTAGAGGGGAAATGACTTGCTAATGCGACCTTCTCCCCTTCTTCTTGCTTCTTTTTACCTCTCTCACCTCTTCCACCTCCTGCTATCTGATAATGTCTTTATTTTCATCCCTTTTTCCAAGCAAATTATGGGCTGCAACTCAAAA
The DNA here is from genome assembly GCF_032062135.1 of Pyxicephalus adspersus. NCBI lineage: Eukaryota > Metazoa > Chordata > Amphibia > Anura > Pyxicephalidae > Pyxicephalus > Pyxicephalus adspersus. The sequence goes on along the minus strand of NC_092862.1, from coordinate 100,115,914 downwards.
TTTTAACATAATTTTAGAATCTGCCACATCCCATTTAAATAACATTTACAACTTTTAAACTTTTGTATAGGTCAATACTTTGGGACATTTAAGGCAAATATTGTTTAACAACTCAGTAAAGCGTTTTTCATAATAGGATAATTTATTAACACATAATTAATAAAACTTGGTTAAAAACATAAGTACAGGCTAAACATTTATATATGATTATTACAGATAGGCTTTAAGTAGTTCAATGCGTTTCTCGGAACATAGTCCACTTTATCAGGAACAGAAAAGCTTATATCTCTACAATCACTTCATCGTTTGGACGCATCAACCATGGTGGTAAACCTAAAACAAACTGGTACAGACCACAGACTTAATTCAAATATATTCCTTTACTTTGAATCCATATGCTTGTTAACAACATTCTGTCTGGGTTCTGTAGTTAAATGGTTAGCACCATTGCTTACCAATTTATTTTCATCCCACCAGTGGCTCATGGTGCCACTTTTGCTCTTCATCCTTCTATTCTTTTATTTCCTCCATAGTCACACAGTGGTTAATAAACATTGTAATCTGGTCTAACAAAGTCCGAGAGACAGATGAATGAGGGGAGTTTTAGGTGAATCTGTCCTATGTCCTCTGAGCTAAGGGGTGATTCGTCCCATGAGTGTGAATAGTCTGGTGATTGGACTATAGTCTATGGCATGTGGAAAGCGGTTGGGCCAGTTCTCAGTGTGAATTGGTACCCATTTACCTGAGGAAGAAAAAGTTTGACTATATTTGGTGGGAAGGCCTGCAATTTTGTACACAACTGCAGTGAGTAAAATAGAAAAGTTTTATCCCTCACCACCTGACTATTACACTTCCTCCTAGGAACCTTCTTGCATATATATCTAGTAGGGGTCTCTCAAATTGCATGCACTATTCTAATGAAATAATTTCTTTAAATGACTTTGTATATCATAATTATTACAGAAGAGGATCTTGGTGACTTTCAGAGGTGCTTGCTAATATACATGGTCATCATCCGAGGGAATAATGAAAGTACTGTCCACATGTTTTTACAGTCAGCTGAGCAACACAGTAGATTGTACTATTTGAATTTTTTGTTCAGAGAAAGGCAGATACCTACCTATTATTTTGGTAAGATAAATTTATGATCCACTTAATCAAGGCGATACAAAGGGCATCCATAACTAATATAATTTGAGAAACTCAATCTTGTTATGCATATGTGTAAAATTTGGGTCAACCTTATGGTTGCCAATGAGAATCAAGTTCCTGATCTTGAATAGTTTAACGATGTAATAGTAAGCTTGTAATGGTAAAGGAAAGTTGGTAAATGCCCAGGACTATTCTTGAGTTAAAAAAAGGAGAAAACTAACCGTTAGAAAGACAATGATATAAACAACCCATGTTTTCTGTCCACAAACCAGTTTAGGCGATATGTCAACCCCACATACTAATCTACTAAAATGTTTAGACTAGCTATATCACTATCCTTTAGGAAAATAAATACCAGTTTTTCTCATTTAGGAATAACTACAACTTTATACAGGATTGTAAAAATAGTACTGTATCTTGTAGGTCAATTTTCTTATTACCTACTTGGGTACAAGCAGCTATTACATCCGCTGCTTCACCTGCCACCACTTATAAAGAGACCACAATATTCCACCCATCCATTTCCATGTTCATTGGACATTTAGAATTTTACCTGGCCCAGAAACATCATAAAATAAAAAAAAAAAATTCTTTAACGCTATTTGCCGTTTTACTCCCTTTATCAAGGTAAATTGTAGCACAACACTGCCCTCTAAAGGTGTTGAACCATGTGACATAATTTTGTTTGAAATAGTTTAAACAAAATAATGTATAAAGCAGTTAGCTCCTAAGACTATATGTGTCAGATTCTAAGAATGTATGTTAGGTAGGGATCTACCTAAAAATTTTTTCAAGCCTTGGTTGTCCGTTACTGTAGGGGCCTAATTAGTACCATGCTATTTCAGAAAAAAGACTCTCAAAAGGAGAAAGTGCAGTAACTCTCACCCTGTCTTATTCTGATGCCATACATGGTTCTTATATTCTACAGATATATTGTGCATTATATAGTGTGAAAGTAACAATTTTCTCTTCCATTTACTGAAATCAGAACATTGTTCTCTCCTGTATTAGCACTTACCTCAAGGCAAACCATAAACTTGCTCCATACCACATCTTCCTATGCTGAGCTGTGTCCCAAACAATTTTACAATAACCTTTGTTATCAGTTCTGCTCTGCCACTGCTGACAGCACGATAAATCACACAGTTCAGCACCTTTGTACTGTGTCTATGCTCGTGCAGGCACATGGTTATTACAGGGGGTACAACCCTGTGTTACCATGACTCATTTAAGTTTAGGTTTGTTACTCCACTGACTGTAACTTTAGCAGAAAATTAAGAGAAATAAACACAATACCAGCAGACTAATAAACTTCAGCAAGTACAGGGGGTTACACAGCTCACAGCACAGCATCTCAATCGTTGTATTAGAATATAGGTGTTCCTGGACCGACTGGAATTATATACAGACCATTGTAAAAAATGTCTAAACACAACATAGAGCAAATGGGAATAAAGAGAGAAAAACAGCATGGATGGGGAGGACTGGGCTGAATATTCTTAGTGGTCTTTCAGACAGGAAATTAGGTGAGTTACCCTCTTGAGGACTGCTATCCAGCTGTTAGAGTAAACCAGGATCCCCAGCCATAATTCTCCTCTAACCAAGCATTTGCAGAGCAGACCAAGGAATTTGTTTCATCTATCTTCCTGCCTAATAGCAGCCCTTACAAGCGTATGAACCTGCAGATAAAACCTTTACATGCCAAGAGTAGTGCCTTTCTCCACCAATCTGACCAAGTGATCATTTTTCAAAATACAGTTAAAGGTCTCTGAAAATCCCTTGAGGAAGCCAACTGGCGAAACGCGTTGGCATTGAGACAATGATACAACTTTATGATCACTCATAAATGATGCTCTGTATATAACATACCTGCACTCCAAAATTGTGTACTAAATAATTTTATTTGCATGTATAGTCTATAATCTAATATATAATGTCTGTATATGGCTTTACATTTGTTTACTCACTAATTTACTCACTAATTTGTAGGTAAAGGCTTAAGTTTAGCTTTAAGAATTTCACTTTAAAGCCAGGGGAAAGAGGGAAGGGGTGGGTTGAGTAAAAGAACCTTCTATATTTTTGGACTTGTGGATTGATACCTAATAAATAAATACAATTGGGGCATTATGAAATCACTTTGAAAAAAATGAGGTTTATATAACATACATCACATTCCTGCTAAATGACAAGCCTATACCATTTTAATTTAATGTACAGGAAGTTACAAGAATACAAGATTTTCTGGCAGAATCTATAAGTATTTTTCTTGGCTTGCAAACAATGTTCTTAGCTGAAGAACAAAATTGTAATGCATTATGGTTTACAAATCCTTATATATAGTGGATTTTTCAGGCTTGGATCAAACATATAAAAAAGCATGCTTCTCTCAAACAACCATGATCCCAAATACCTTTCTGGATACAATGATATATTGTTTCTCCTAACAGGTGACACAGGACAGATGTGTCTGCACTAGCGAACATGTTTTCTCTGTAATATTTACCACAGTGATTATTCCATGATGATTTCCTTTCAATGCCGCCATAAAGCATGGTAATAAAGACGGTGACATCGTTCAGCTATAGCTGTAATTCATGGCTGAAAATTTCACTTACCCAACACTCTTCCAAGGAAAAGAGCCTTTGGCCTTCTAAAGCGAATCTCAGAAGAAGCAGGAAGGTTGTATGTGACTGGTGGGTAATGATCGAGCTGAAAAATAAGAAATAACAGCACAGTCAGGCAATGCCCTTTCACTACAAGCTCTGCGACATTATATTTCATGGATTCAGCTCTTTTTAATATCACATTTTCCTGATGCTTCTTTTCAAGTCCCTGACCACAAATATACCTTTAGAGTCCTTGAAAATTACAATTAACTATTATTATGTGAGTTTTCGTCTCTGAACAACACTAATATGTGCTTTTATTAAGTATATATACAATATAAACAGACAAAACATAAAAAAATAATAAAACAGTTCAACTATCCAGAAGTCTTTTAGGACATTCTATGAGGACAGCTTCCATTCAATAGACTTTTATCCTCTCACATCTGCTACAAAAGTGCTTAGGCACAGTGTAGCAGTCCAATACTCTCCCTTTCAGCACAGGATCTAAAGAAAAGATGAAGTTTTATTTATCTGTCCTTGTCACTAACTTTATGGTAAATAAGAATAAAGCACAGAAAAGTATTTTTTTTTCAAATGTTTTGATTGAGTTTTCAAAAACAAGAACATCAAGTACAGAAAAGATAAGCTTAGGTGAGACCAATTGAAATGGTTGATGGATACGTCATTGTCTCTCGGGGGAAGGCCAGAGGAAAAAGGCCACATGTATGAAGTGCTATACAAATGAAGAAATAGCAAAAACAAACCACCAGAGTGAAGAAAATGAAAGAGGGAGAAAATGTCAATAAGAGAAAAGAAAAGTAATGAAGGGGACAAGAACTTTTACGTGCTAAGAAATTTTTAACTTTCTATATATACACCTTTTAATTGATTTGCAATGTGCCTCTTAACGTACAGGAAATTCTCTCTAAAAATATCCTAGCAAAGCCTGGTGACAGCAAAAAAGTTATTGTAGACACTGATGTATAAAAGAAAAGTAAAATCATGTAGGGTGAAGAATAATAATATTCTTTCTGGCTGGCTACATAGATGTCTCTTAAAAAGTTGTAATCCTGTAATCAGACAGATGATCTGAAATTAAATATCATTTGCTACTCTCTCGCCTTAGAAAACCCATACCTCCCTAGGAATTCTGTGTTATGGGTGTGCAATGTTTTAAATATACTTACACAAAAATATTAAATACATAGTAAAGAGCATATAACATAAGTTAAAGCATAAATTAAATAAAATTAACTAAAAAATTAAAGGTTATCTTTACACAGACCCCAGCATAAAACACAACCTGAAAATGAACTCTTATCCCTTGACCTCCACATTCACAAATAGCTTTTTTTTTTTTTTTTTTTTTTAATCCTTTAAAACCAAAATCCAACGAATCCCCCAACTTTTTACATAATTTGACCAGAGGTACACTGAGATCTGTAAGTGGTAGGGTTGAAAATGTTTCATGTGCCTGCAAATATCTTTGGATATCCTCTGGTCTCTCAGTATTATGCATGTTATTAATGGCCAATATTGACATGCAGGAGATGGTGGGGGGCAGACAAAAGCTCAGATTTCAGAGCTAATGTCTGCATTTGCTTTAATGAGCACCTTGGGTTTTGGGACCTCCAGGGAGCTCTGAAAGACATCTGATGGTATTCCTGCTTTCTGCACAGATTTTAGCTTTTTAAATTACATTAGCCCATCAGTCCAAGACAATTCACTTATTGTAAAAAAAAAATCTAAACTTAGCTAACCTCACTCATTGCCTAATATGCTCATCTTTGGTGTGCAAGCAAGAAATGGAATTTGTTTTGGTGCTATGTTAATTTATCTGTAACTACCTATCTAGTTATCTGTCCTTGCCAAATGAAAAGCTCACAAAGACACATCATTTGCAGTGTAAACCATCTTTGCATGCTATCTAGAAACGTTCAAACAGTTAGGAAGAGAAATAGGCACAGAGGACATTACAAAAAGCTGGAGCGTATAATAAAAGCTGGTGCCAAGATCATTATTTTATTTTATTATTAATTTTATAAATTTGCACTTTGATAATGACTTCTAGCATTGTTTGATAATATTATGATACTTTTATTTTAGTACCAATGTTCTAGTCCTCTGTACACATGCAATAATTATTTATCGTGCTCAAAAAGATGTAATTATTTTTCTCATACATAGACACAGAGTTGTCAAAATAAAATGATTTTTATTCACATTTAAAATGAGAAGTGCATTTCATTATAAAATGATGTGACACTAGCACCATCTAGTGGTAAAACAAGGACTTTCTTGTATGCTCATCTAAAGATACATGATTTGGCATCTAATGTAGACTGTGCATGGTCTATTGCATGTAGTATCATCAAAGAACCAGAAGATATGTGTATGTTAAGGGCGGGGTATAAAAAATTGCTGCTCAGCCCATGTAACACCATCATAAACCCTGGAAAATGTTAATACTCATCTGCAAACATACAAGCCAAGCAGTGGAATAAGGACCCAATATTTGTTAAAGGACACTGTCAGTAGTTTAAGTATAAAATATTTCAAACCTAAACAGTATGCACAATTTCATGGCCAGTAACTCTTAATAAACGCACTATCTATTACTGATTGGGATGTATAGGGGTAAGGGAGTAAAGTCATCCATAGGGAGGAGCAGCTCACAAATTTGTTGGAATTGTTTGTATGACTGTTTCATGTCGATGTTGCCTTTACACAGCCCACTTTGTCTGTTGTATAAGTGATGCAGTAAGTTAAACTAAATTTACAATTTTGTGTTTTAAATGTCTTTATTGTGCTTGCGTTAGGTCTGTTGGTGGTCTAATACTCTATCACCCATAGAAAGTGACCATACTGGGCACCCCTGAAAGTAACCTGTTCAGAAAGAAATATGGTGGCTGGCATTGCTACTGAGCTCTGAACACAGAACAAGCAACAAGCCAAAAAAATCAGTGTAAAGTTAGAACATCTGATGTACATTGTGGTTCCAGGTCAGTGATTTACATACCACCGAGTCTCCTGGATTAACAGGGCATAGAGACAGATAGAATTTCTAGAGGAAACATATATATTTCTTCTGATGTTAGGCCATTTATATTCATTGTGCTGTCTGAGTTTTTTCATATAGCACTGACAGTTTAAAGATACCAGCGGATGTGTTATGTGTAACGGAGATGGACATGATGCCACATTTCATAATATACAGGCTTATCTTCTCTCTAAGAAGCATTGCTGGGCTACTGTCACTGTCCTGATACATGGATAAGGAGGCAGAAGAAACTCTTTCACAGTATCATGAGAAGAAATAATCTGCATATTATCAGTATTTCTAGAGCCTGTTTAATGAAAAGTGCTAATATGTACAGTGCATGTACACATATTCCATTTACACAGGTTGGAGAGCTAATCCACCTTACAGTTTTTACTCCACCTTTACAGTTTATTTCTCAGGACTGTGTAAGGGAGATCCCCACACTCCTTTTTAACTGGGTATGCATACTTGCTATGGCAATTATGATTGGTTCTTGTAACACCCATTATAATTTTTTGGTATTATCAAACAGGAGGCGTTGGAACATGCAAAGATTGGCAGAAAAAAAAACAAAATCCAAATGTGAACAGAAATATGGTAGAGAGAGTTCCTTGTTGAAGAAACAAGGATCTGAGCTGACTGTTTACTGAGTATAGTGTATATATAAATACATATTTTATATTATAAATAAATATTATATATTATAAATAAATATATATATATATACTTCCTGAGAGGAGATAAAAAAAATTGTAGGTAGAGAAGGGGAGATAATTAAAAAGTTGTAGGCAGAAAAAGGTTAGATAGAAAGTTCATAAAGGTGAAGAGGAGATAAAGAGACCAACTTTGATGTTTGGGTTTATCATTAATATAGTGGTCCAACAACACCAATATAGGACTTAGTAATTGTAGCCCAACATCATAAATATGGGGATCATTATTGCAGGGCTTAATATTGAAGCCACTTACAACACCAATGTGGGGGTCATTATTGAGACCTAACAACACCAATCTATGGTTTATTATGGCAACCATTTACAACACCACTGTGGGGCTTTTTATTGCAACTTAACAGAACTAACATGGGGCTTATTATTGTGACTTAACAACACCAACGTGAGTGTCATTATTGTGACTTAACAACACCAAAAGCTCTCCAAGACTGGACAAGATAGACTATATTGGGAGGGCCTGGGTGATCTAGCAAACCTGGAATGGATCTGGTACAGGACTAAAATGTTTGTAAACTAATAGCAAAATATTTTTAGGAAATCCATTCCAGGTATGCTGGTTCACCCAGGCTTTACTATGATAGTCTATCTTTCTCCAGTCTTGGAGAACTTTATTGTTGGATGAAAAGTGTTGTGTAATTTTTCTTTAAAAAAACATGATAGGTAAAGCACCTGGGCCCCAAACTATGGGGCTAATTGTCCCCAATTTTTTTTTTCTGGTGACCTCTTAGTTTCCCATTTTGACCCTGCCTGTGCTCCATGCTATTTTAATCACAGGGGGATTTCTTACAATACAACTGCACCATCATAAATGAATGATTTTCTGCCAGGCAGCAGATGTCTAAATATTCCTGACACACAGAGTTTAATTTTCCCTTCTATGCGACAAATTACAGACCTGTGCTTGAAAATAGCTAATGACTGCTGATAAAGCATCTCTACATGGGTTTAATACACACTAATGTGATATAATTAGGCAACCAGATGGCTCCAGCTTATTAAAAGTGATTTTTTTTAAATATTTAGGAGTGTTCTTAGTCTCCTACCAGTTTCTCTGAGGTATATCATTATGTTAATTTAAACAGATAATGTTAAAGTTTGGTTACTCTTCTAATATGCCCCATTTTTTAAGCACGGGATATCAAGATTTTACTTAACTGCAGAAGTAAACAGTTTTAAAGGTTTGCTATTGCTGGAAACTAATCCTATATTTTTAAAACGTTCTCTCATTAGCCCACAAATCCTTGACTTTTACTTACCTTTGCTGCCCAATAAAAAAAAACAAATTAATTTATACACAGTTGAAATAGATATTTAAGAGTTGTAATATCATATATTACAATATGTAAGAATTTGTAATTTAGTTCAGTCAGTTTTAGTATATTAAAAGATTTGATAGACAGCAGATACGCCCTGGTGACCTGAATTTTCTACTGCAAATCTGTCACACAGGTGGGTCACATACCTACCCCCTGCCTGCCCACTGGACAATGCACAATCAGCAGCAGGCTGATGTGCTCATCCCTCTTTTCCAGAACAGAATCCTGCAAGTTCACAGAACACATATCAGTTTTTGTTTAGGTCCGAGACCTACACATGCTACCTGACCATGCTATGTGGCATTTTGGGTTCCTAGGTGTACCCTTATGACCCCATGGCCCTAACTTATTAAAGCTCTCCAAGAATGGAGAGAATACACTTTCATCAGTGAAGCTAGGGGATTCAGCAAACCTGGAATGGATTTCCTAAAGTTATTTGCTATTTCTTAGCAAATATTTTCAATCCTGGACCAGATCCATTCCAGTTTTTTTTTAATTATTATTTGTTTGGTTTTACAAGTTCACTGATAAAAGTGTATCCTATCCAGTCTTGGAGAGCTTAAAAAAAAGGCCCCATATTTTGAAATTATTTACAGCTTTCAGGGTACCCCACGTACCTGTGCTGGCGCAAGGATTGTCGGGAAATTCAAATAATTTTGTTTTGGAATAATTACCAATTAGCTATATTGAGAAACAAAGAAATAATCATAAAATATAAATAATATAATTATATTATATATATTATACATGCTACTGTATAGTTATACTACATGTTTAAATATTTTTTAAATTTTTTTAAGCAGATTTTTGTGTTTTGTTTTTTAAATTTTATTAATAAATTTGTTAAATTTATTAAATATCGGTGAGGTATGCCTACGAATTAAAGCCTACAATGAAAAATAAATTTTGACGGAATTAGAGTGCTAGGGAAGTTAAACACAGCCACTTGTTAGGCTGCAGAATACAACAAGCAGCACACTATTAACTGTGCTGCAGATTACATTATTGTACACGTCCACTTGTACATGCACCTCGGCAGGATAGATCTCACAGGTAGCTTTGGTTTGGTATAACACAGTGCTGTTCTTAACTAGCAGGGCCCCTGCAGCAGCTTTCATGCTCCTTGCCTGCAAGTCTGCTCTCAATTGACAGCTTGCAGCATGTGCCCTCAGTGTACAGCCTGCGCTACAAGCTGTCAACTGAGAGCAGGCTTGCAGGCAAGGACTGGGCAAGTTCCTGCAGTTGCTGCACCATGTTCATCCCTGCTGAGTCTACCACTGGCTAGTGAGATAAGGGAAACATTTTTTTGTTGATGCCCTTTAAAAAATTCACTATCATTCCCGCTGCTGTGTCACTGGTTCCAGGTAACCTTGTGGTTCACCTCTGGTAGGGTGTTGGACTGCACAACATGAATTGTATAAAATCAACACTTATGCATATTCAATTTCAAATGATGGGTTCAGTATGACTGTAGGCAAGCCTTAATAAGGGTTGCCTTTGAAATGTCAGTGCAGACTAATCTAGCAGGATGACTCCAGCTGAAGTTTGGATCCAAAGGAACTGTAAGGAAAGTTCACACCATACCAGGTGTGAGGTATGGAGGTTTTGCACGGAAGCATCTACTTCAAAGACTTCTCCAATCATCCTGCCTGGTGTATAAACATACCTGCTATCTGATGACCCCCAAAGGAGCCAGAGGACCCCCAATGCAACAGTGACACCTATTGGAGAATATCAGCGGGCACCTGTGAGCAGTGTATTTCCGGAAGTGGGAGGACACCCAAGTAAGGGGTGCATGCATGGGTGTGGCTGGATGTGGCCAGGGGTCCTGGAGATGTATAAAAAGGGACAACAGCCACAAATCGCTCTCTTATCCTCTTATATACATCCTATGCCACTTAGACATTTTCTTTCCCTTTCTTTTCCCAATCTTCGTAGAACCCAGCCATGGTGCAGGATATAGAGGACAGACTCTGCGTAATTTATCATTTTACTTTGGCTATGTGATTAATATTTAGCCTAACTGGAATAATTGTTGATTACTTGTTAATTCTTTTCTCTGTTAATAAATATCTTGTTATTTAAGATCTTGTGTGATTATTAAGCTAATAGAGAGACTTAAGCTACATACACACTTCCAATTATTATCGTTGGAAAACGAACGACGAACGTTCATGCACGATATATATGAACGATCGTATAGCACCGATCCTGCACATAGAGTTAACGACACGATCGTTCGTAGATATTGTACACACAATAGATACGATCGTTTGAGCGATAGAGGAACTATGTGCACGACAGGAAAGTGAACGGACGTTCGTTCATCACGCATGCTCTGAACATGGACGATCAACGAACGACCGTACACACGAACGATGTTCAACGATCGTCGTCCAATCCGATCCGTCGGTCCGGTTGTTCGTTTCCAGCGACTTTCCTCGTTCGTCGGCGTCGTTGGTTACTTTTTTTACGAACGATTTTTTGCCCAATCGATCGTTCGTCGTTCGATTGGAACGATAAAAATTGGAAGTGTGTACGCACCTTTAGTAAAGATACTCTTATTCAAGAAAAGAGATAGGGAAACAGGAAATTTTCCTTCATTATTGGCACCCCAGAAGCTTTTTCCTTCATGGGGTAATACGTTGAAAAAGGGATTCAGCGGCTGCTACCAGGCTCAGTACAACACTAGCAAAGCCATAACTATAGCCATAGCAGCCCATGAAGTGTCTGGGGGTCCTAGGGATAAAGAGAGTTTAGCCATACCAAAGGTATGATAAGGTATTATTTTCATCTAGCATCTAGATAAAGATAAGCTAAGGATATTCTGGTTGGCTAGCACTCTTGTTTAGACAGCGCTAGACTGTTTATAATTATTTAATTGTATGTAATTGTACTGTTTATCACAATATGTAGTATATTTTAGTCATTAAAATCTTGAATCAGAAAAACTCCCTATAGAAAAAAGCCTCCAATTATTTTCAGATTTTTTTTCAAATCAAAATTTGGGATAAGTAACAGCTGGCAACCTAAAAGGCCACTTTAATCCGTTTTATGGGAGATAAAAATTTAGAGTTAGAGTTGTTTTCTCTTAACAGCAAGGTGACAAATATTAGTATGGTATGTTAGGAATACATTAAGGTTTTTTTGGCAATGTTATACCAATAAAATACTAGGTTAATACTAAATTACATATTTACATATGTACAAATATCTTTTATCCAGTATTGTTGTTTGATGTCTTTCATTTGAATACTCATACATACTTATATATTTTATCTTATCATAGCCTGTAAAAGAAACTGCTGTTATTTCAAAATCCGCAGTGTTATAAATCTCAATAAGGTTAGCAAAGCAATTACATGGGGCAAATTTGTATAATGGTCAGAATGATATCTGCTTTTTAATACCTGCATTTCCTGCCCTAATTGAATTTTCTAAAAAAACATAAAATTTTGGATCTGAGGAGCCATGTGTTTTAAAATTTAGTGTCTGATTTTTAATTTGTGTATTTTTAAATAGTGTATTTGCTTACAATACAAGTGACGGTTACACAGCACTAGCTCTTGTATATACACTGAGGCTATTTTAGAATAAACGTAATAAAATGCCTGGAGATTTATTTATCCAATCATGTAAAAATAAAACTGCTGCACATGATTGAATAAAATAATCCAATATAATCTTTACACATTTTAATGCGTAGACAATCTCAATACTTTACTAAATCCTCAAGGTCTTTCAGTGAGTGTTAATATTGTTATGTCTGTAAAACAATTTTAGTACAGTTTAAGCCAAATAACTAAACTTAAAGCGTACCTAAACTCAAATTTTTAATACACATAAAAGGTAGACAACCTTTTTATGCAAAAATATTATTCTTTTTTTTTTTAACTAAAGCACCTCCCCTTGCATGTGCAGTGAGATCGGCACTCTTTTTTTTCCCTTTTACAGCGGGCTATGTCACCTGATCCTGCGCCTGCACAATGCAAGACCAGGTGACATACCTAGAAGAAGGAAGAAAAAGGCTGAAGATGGCAGTGCCTGGCGCGCCGGAAAGCTCCAGCATGATCGAGGGATTTGCAGAAATAATGGTAAGGGTGATTTTTTTATTTTTCACTTTAGTTCTGCTTTAATGAAAGAAAAAAATGTCAGCTGGCAAGTTCATTACTGCAGAAGAGACAGGCAATGTTCATTTTGCAATAAGATAAACTTACCTTGCTGTTCACAATCTTTTCTACAACGTACACGCACAGCTCATTGTATGATCGTAGCATAGCTATCTGCTAGGAATAAATGAACTCCCATACTCATATGCAGGAGTTGTGTCATTCTGGTCCAGCCAGACAAGATCCTGAACCAGGTGCCTAAGTGTAATTAAAAAGTTGTGATTGGGAAGGCAAGTTAAACTTATTACTTCTTCACAATTTTTTTACTTTTTATCTGTAGTAGATAACTGACCTGGAAAAAGCCAGTTAAGCTAAAGTCTGACCTCTCTCCTTGCATACTTGTGCCAGGTGAGCTACTCATGAAGCAGTAAAACCAGGATTAAAAACCGCCATCTTTATTGGATACAACAGTTCCCACATTCCAATTTTCATAGGTCATTTTTTATAAACAAAAATAATAATTATAAAATGCATTTTACCTGGAAGATGATGTTCCTCCCAAGCCTTGTTATGTTGACATTGTGTGGTTGGCCATTTGCCATATTCTTGTGGTCGCTGATATCTACTATATATGGCTCTTTGGTGCCACCTAAATTATACCGAATTTGTATGACACCTAATAAAAAAAGGATCAGAATGTTTTAAACCTTGGCACACACAAAATATCTAACCAGTTAAACTTTTATATGAGACTGAGAATGGATGTGTTTTCAACAGACATCAGTGTAAAAGTTAATGTACTCAACTAATGGCAATGTACTCAATATAACAACAGATGACATTTTTTACTCAATAGGCCTAAGTTATTAAAGTTCTCCAAGAGAAGATAGACTATTAAAGGAAAAACTGGGTGATTCACCAAACCTGAAATCGATTTCCTAAAAAGCAATTTCCTATTCGTTGGCAACTATTTTCAATCCTTAACCAGATCCATTCCAGGTTTACTGGAACACTCTGATATATCAAATATATCTTTGTGGACCACAAGTTAAATAAGGACAAGGACAGTTAACAAACTCTAGCAGACCAGATAAATATAAAGTTCAAATTCATATATGGGAGCTGTCGGAACTACACAGGTATTTTATTTTGGTGATTCCTGTCCTAAGAGCTATGGATCCCTACCTGAAATCATAGCCAGATTAGTGATTTCCCTCTCTCCTCAACATTTAAAATAAAGCCCCATCATATTTCTGCTCCGGCATGTGACTGGACAATTAAGTAGAACTTGCACACTGATAATTACATCTTTCACTTCTCTCCTATGTGCATTTTTTTTAGTACATATGTATGCTAGGGTTCCTCCAGGGATTGGTAGGGGTCAATAAACAAGTGGCACTCTGAGCCTCTCAGGTCAGTATATTTCACACCAATTATCTTTTTGGCTATTGGTAAGGGTGATATTATTCCTATTAAGTACCACACTAATGCCTTTAGTTGTGCATGTAGTATTGATACCAGACCCTAAGGTCTGAATGTTATTTTAAGGGTTCCTCATTGTTTAAACAGAAATGCTGCTTTATCCACTCCTCTTCAAGTTGAGTTCTATTGTAAAACTCAAAATAGTAGATTTCAGGTCATTAATATAGATATCAGGCACTTCCTGGTCATTTTTGAGCATGCCTGCCAACCCCTGGCTGCTGCACTGTTCTATTGACCATTGAGAAAACCCATCATAGGGGACCATTTGGGGAGACAATAGGGGACAGTTAGTGGGGAGGGAGATGACGTGGCAAGCTCTGCTATTATACAAATGTTTGGAAGTGTTGCCATTAATAACAGCATGGCTGTAGTAGAAAACTGATGTACTTATGTCCTGCACCTCTAGGCTCTTTGGTGACAGCAGTTTTTTTGTCATAGGGACTATTTAATTTTTTTCCAAACCCTCAAAGTAAAGACTAAGTACTCTAGCAACAATTCAGGAAAAAATAGGATGCAAAGATTATACACTGCAGTTTTAATACAAATAGTTTGTTCTAGAAGATGTTTTTTGCTTACTGGATGATAAAAATGTTTGCTATCCTAAAATAAACACAAAAGTGCTTTTAGGAAAATATACATATATACTTCAATCAAATAAATATGTTTACACAAGTAGTTAAAAGCCTATGCATACAATTCTTTTCAGGGCAAATTCATTTTACTGAAATGAGGCGCTTATACAAAGTTCATTATTTAAATATAATACTTTACCTGGTGATTTTAGGAGCACAGCCATATAATCCTGGGAATAGGAACTGACATACACAAGGATACATGGTGCTTTGGTGGTGCTGAAGCTAAAAAGCAGCTCTTCTTTTGTTAAGGAATTGTCTGAAGCTGTAGTCTGTGGGACATTAGACGTATCTTTTGGGCTGACCACCGCTGATGTAGAGGCTGTATGGAAATTATATCTCAGCCATGTGCCTTCTTCAAAGTACCCTCCAACAGCTGCAATATAGAAGGATTATAAATGCATTAACCGACCGTGAACTCATCATAGGCAGCAGCAGGCAAATTGACTTATCAGTGGTAGCCAGTGTGAGATGGTGGAACACATTGCAAGGCTTATTATTATCTTCCCTGTACCTACACATATTAAAGCTGTAAAGAATTGTAACATTGTATGCAATCAGCTGCTGAGCAGATTGAAGCAAAATGGATTAATAATTAATTTAGTTGCTACTTCTGTTCCTTGGGAGATATGACAATATGGGGCTCAAATTTACGTAATTTAACACAAACAGAATATATATTAAAATATTATTACACTTGCTGTCTTTATCACAGCTGAAAGTTGCCTACTTACTGGTCCCGGTTATGCTTCCATTTAAAGAAAACCTAGACTCCTTTTTTAATACCTGTGTAACAGTAGCTATACCAAGCCAGCTATTATTTCTGTTATCCAGAAAATCATCTGCTATGTTTCCTCTCTAGCCTCACTTCACTATTGAGATATCAAATACCTCAACTATAGCCATATCAGCTGTTGTTTCCGTGAAGGTTGCTGCCTTAGTGGTCAATAAGGCAATCCTTTGGGATGGAGAAAGTCATGCCAATAACAAACTAAAAACTAAATCAGACAAAGGCACCCATGATTGTTTACTGGCAAAAACACTTTACAGTATATACAGAATACTGGCTAGTACCCTTAGCCATCAGAGCGCAATAATCCTGTACCAGAAGTTTAGAATGTTTTGCAACCACGGACTCTATGGAATATCTATGGCATATTCCTGGGCTACTATGCAAAGGAATCCATGAACAGTTTGTAAATTGTTAATAGCAAATTGTGTACATACTTCAATTTGTGAGCAATTGGGTTGTTTTATCATAAACAAAAAAAGAAAAAAGATACAAATAAATGGTGGAAAAAATGAATCCAATTCACCACATTCTTTGGCAGCAGCAACTTGGAAGCCTGCCACTTATGTTAGCTGATTTAAGAGTCTCTGTTGTGAACTTTGAGGATGCAGAACTCCACTGTGTCTGCATCTACAGGGTTCTGTTAGAGCTTTTTTACAATGTAAATGTTTAAATATCCATAGCTGGAAATAGGTTTATTGCAGGCCTTTTACAGCCAAAGCTTTAGTTTTAGATAAGGTGGGACAAGATGAGAGCATTTTCCAGGTTTTGAAGACATTGCCCCTGATTCATCAAACAAAATCGGATTATCGGTCGCGCATTCGTATTAGCGATCCGGAATCGCGCGCGATCGCGCTATTCAACAACCGGAAAAGCTCGCGCACGGAGCCGCGCTTATCCGACAGCTTTTTACTGGCGAAGGAATCCGGCCGGCAGATTCAGGATGCGAGTGGACGCGCGCACTCGAGTCCCGGACCGCGGTAATCCGCGATCGCGGGTCGCGCGTATTATCGCGCTTCCAGCGATCGCGGATTTCAATGATGAATCAGGGGCACTGAGTCCCTGTCTGGGTAATTTTTCTATGTCACCTAGATAGGAAACGGGGGGACATCTCCCAATGGGTGTTGAAAACAGCAGTAACCTGACAGAACTAATATTAGAGGGAAAACAAGTCTTTAATGCAGGCCGATTTCCTGTTAGGGAGACATTTTCTTTTAGATAATGTTCTGCCTGACTGATGTTTTTCCAAATAAACAAAAGTTCACAGCAATAAAAATTTGAGGTTCTGATCTTTCACCACTATTTTAAGGCTGCTGTTAAGCTGTAATTATTATACATAAACCCTACATGTAGTATATCTGTATTATCCATAAAAGTGAACAGGACAGAAAAATGACTGAAACAAACAAGAACAGGCTTTCAAAATTCCAACAATACTCTATGGTATGACTCTACATCCATTGTCAATGGACTAATATATATTGTATTGGTTGCAGTTCTTCCCTCTAATATTTGACCTATTAAGACAATAAAGCTTATGACAGACAGCCTTGCAATGTCATTAAAGCACTATGGGCTTTTGTGTTTATATCTCTTTTCTGATATTGTTTTGTTTTCTCTTGAACAAATATGAGTCCCACTGGTTCCATTTTCTTCTTATAGCACAATGTAAAATCTATATAACTGACAAAAGCCATTAAAGTAGAGAAGAAAACCTTCAATGTTCCCAGTACATCATAGTGAAATATGTCCTAATGGCAGTAACCTTAAGTTTATACATTTTAAGCCATGTCAGATATATCAGATATATGCGCAAACTATTACGGCAAGTGTAACTCATTAGAATGGTGCCACGTTTGCGAATTCGGCAAAACTTTTCTATCTGCAACTACTACAACTGCATTAGGACACTAATATCATCAAAACTGTATTTCTTCTGTTTCTTTATGGAGTCCTAGGTACAAATTAGATTTATTGCTAACATTCTGCTTTCCAGTGCCCATTAAAGTGTACTTAAATGTACCTACTTTAGAAACAAAAAGGATATGTACCATATATATATATATATATATATATATATATATATATATATGAAAGAATAAGGGAGATCTCATTTATGAGAAAATATTATTTCAGTCTTATTCCTCCCATTTATGAGAAACTAATATTTCAGTCTTAATGAACAAATGGCAAGTGACAATCTGAACCTGCATCATGTGTGAGAAAGAAATGATGTCTGGGATCACTGTGAACATCTAGGATATATACAGTAATCTATACTCCTCCAGGCATGAAAAAGGATATAAAATTGCAGCACCCCTGAATCCTGCAGTTTGTGGGGTTGTTCAGTGGATGCACTGGTGGAAATCCAGGACAACCTAAAAACATTAAACTACTTGAGGTCTGACATTTAGCTGACATTATCTTCTGGCGATTCTTCTTGGTGCATGTTTTTTAAATGTCAGGAAAGGAATCACTACCAGGAAATGTTAGAAATAAAGGAAGACACAGCACTTTCACCAGCCTCCCAACTGCATATTTGTGATACGAGAAGCACTGCTTTCTGCTAGTCTTGTAAGGTTTGGAATGAGATTTGGTGATGTTAGTTCTTTAGTGCTTGCTAAAGAGAAATCTGTACCTGAGGTCCTCTGGTGCAAGAATCTCCCTGCTTCATACATTCGAAGAATCTATGCTTCCCACTCTATTTCTGTTGTTTCTTATCTAATAGGTTACCATGTCATAAGGAAGGCAGCCTAAACATTACAATGCATATCCTTGCATCTATCAAGATTACAACAAAACGATCAGTTGAAGACTGAGACAGAGGCAATACTTATGACTAGTCCTTTGCTCTCAGCTTGCCTTATTTGAACACAACTTCCAGAGTTTAGGTTTCCTAGACAAGCTTTCCTATTTCCCAGAAATCATCACCTTTTCCCATGACTTATTAATATATAACCATTTGGTATGACTCATTTTTCAGTTATGTTCAAAAGACACTTATGGTAAACTTACTGATAACACCAACCACAAAGTAAAGATAAATTTAGTAGCTAAATGTCTGTGTGATTATCCATGTGAATTAGATTTTCCATTCAAAATACAAATAAAACCTCATAGAATAACATGCATTAAGTGCAGTAAATTCAGCTGATGGGTGCAGTAATGCTTTTAGCGAATTTAAAAATTAATTTTTGGTTGTAACACAAAGGAAACCTACGGCAATCAAAATATCATGTCAGTTCCATATAGCCAAACACATAATACGAGCCACTCGTAATATAGCCACTCGTATAATTACAACAGAGTCATATTACAAAACAAAAGGAAGAATTGTGCTTTGTTACTAGAACCAGAGGATAGAAGGTAGCAAGTTACCATAGAGATTCCACATTAAACAGAATCTACAATGGTTTCGGGTAATTTTTTTATTATTTTTTTCTTGTTTTAACTTTTTAAACTAATATTTAATGCTCTTTGTAATTATTGATTATGTTTTCAGAGCATCAGGAGAGAGCACAGCAGTGACTTTTCTGTTAATTCTGTAATTAAAGCATATATCAAGGCAAACAAAATGAATGTTTTATTCTTTTTCAGTACATAAAAATATCTTTATTGTGTCAAAT
This sequence comes from Pyxicephalus adspersus, assembly GCF_032062135.1. Lineage (NCBI taxonomy): Eukaryota > Metazoa > Chordata > Amphibia > Anura > Pyxicephalidae > Pyxicephalus > Pyxicephalus adspersus. The sequence goes on along the minus strand of NC_092862.1, from coordinate 100,096,421 downwards.
GCATGCAATTTTTTTTTTGACATGATAATAAAGTGTGTTTTTTTCTCTAAATTCCAAAATGTTGGCTCCTACATCTTTTCTAAAGCATTACAAAGGACACAGACTCTTTCTAATCCCCTCCTCAGCTCCATAACCCATTATCAATGCACTTGTAAATCAGGGTATGTAAAAAATAAAAATACGTTTTCATTTTATAAATTGATTAGAAATTTGATTAGGAGGAAGGGAGAAACCAGCGAAGGCAAAATATTGGTCAATTAAGCTTCAGGTTTAAACTATCTCTATGATATCTGTAAAAAAATATTTAGTTGTATGTCTACCCAACCCCATACAGTTTTACTGCTATTACAGGAGTTTGCCCTGAATTGCCGACAATCTTTTTCACCAGACAGCAAATGAGGGAAAAACTGCAACATGTAATATAAATTTAACAAAGGTTCTAGCATTATCCTAAAAAAAGGTTTTCATTTCTGTCTGTGTTTCTTTCTGCCCTAGGGTCAATCTTTTTATTGAATGGGAGGTTAAAGTATATCTGCAACAGGACTCCTCAAAGCAGTAAGACCTGACTAGGATTCCAAATGTTCCCTTCTCTATCTCTAAGTTCACAACACAGGCACAAAGGTCTCTTCCCATTGACTCTCCCATCGCAGGTCTGAGCCCGCCCATCACCCTGAGCCTGTGATGCATACGGAAGACATGGTCCACAGCTCTGGCCAGTGCACCCCCTTGATACGGGGTCCTTCTTCTGACCCCACTGGAGGGGGCACCGGCCAGAGCCATGGACCACCAAAATTTTCTCAGCGGTTGGGGACCGCTGCACTAGGGGTTTAGCCAGGAGAAGCTGTGTAGGGCTGAAAACTGGCAAGTACATTCGTTATTTTCTCCTCCCACTGGCCCTGTAAAGCAAACTTAGAGCATTAGCTTTACTTGTGTATCCCTTGTTGCATTCACAATCATCTAATAGTAAGAAATGTTAATCACATTGACTTACTCATTTACACCAAATAAACACCTTGTATGTGCACTTCTCAGTATATTTGTCCATGTCTACTTAATACTTTTCAAGTACATTAGAGTACATTCATCCATTTGAATTTAATACCTTTCAAGAACATGCATCCATCCCAGCATGCACAGAAAAACCAAAAAAATCACTTTCCTTGAGTAAATTCAATATGTAAATCGTTTCTAAATATGGCCCTTTATGTTATTAGTAATATTTACATTATACCATACTCTTTTTTTTAATACATTTCTGTTTTTTAGAGATTACGCAGAAATGAGAAACAAGTGAAATATGCTTTGTCATTGCTTAGTGGTAATGTCTAAAAAGCAGCTTCAAACAAGTATGCACACTGTCTGAAAATGTCTACTCCATTATTGGAAAAGAAGGTTATGCAAAATGTAGGATGGCATGGTAAAAAAGATTTTGCTTAAATATATAAACCCTGTAAAAATGAGAAACGAAAACAGTCATATAGGAAAGCTTGTCAAAATCAGTTTAATGAATGAGTCAAAAATTATCGGGTTCTTTTATAAATATGCCCCCAAAATCAATGAAAATAACCTAGCCTATAAGGTTTACCTTTAAAGAGTGAACATATTTCTAGGATGTTGTATAAACAATGCTTGCCTATTTGTTTTGCTGTGAACATCAATAAAAAGGACGTCTCCTTCCAAATTACTCCCTGATTCTGCTCTTTTGGAAAAACAAAATAGTAACGTCGCAGACCAACAATTTTCGAAAAGGTCAGACAGCTTGCAGGTTTTTTCAAGCTATTTCTTGTATATATGGAACTAGTTCCCCCATATCATTTTTAAATGATCCATCATTTGGCAGTTCAGAAATGTAGCACTTACCACCACAAGACAGCACAAGTAAAAGAATACTACAAACAAATACATAAAACAGTATATATAAGTTTTTTTATGTGTGTGTTTTTCACTTGCCTATAGCTTTTATATTCATGCTGAAGAATGCAAATTGCAATATATTTAAAACGTCTTCTCAAAAATAATATCTTAGGATTTAGGGCTTGTCACTCATATTAAAGAGGATCTGTGGGTCCTACTAGTACTGTTATCCTGAGCTTTGCTTGACCACCTAGTGTGTCCATTAGCTGGAAGAAACATAAGGAGTTCTGTTTAACACTTGACTCTGTACATGCTTAGTACGTAGAAAAGAAAGGATCAATATAGCAGTCCTGCAGTAAACATCCCAGAGCCAGGACAGCTTTATTGTGAGGTTCAGTTTAATAATCCAAGCAGTCAGGGTTTGTCCGGAGGGGTTCCTTAATCTATGGATGGGTGTCCTTCGATTTTGTGTTGCCGGCATTGTTCTTGAGCCAAAACTACTGCAAAAGTAATGTGCCACTAGAGATCATTTTAACGTTTTTTTTTAAGGGTAGTATTCTGAATACCCTTGTAAGGGGAATATTCTTCCAAATAATGAGTAATGTAAGGGGCATTTTCCATTGACACCCAATGACTTGGTTTTAGCAGGGATTCTCCCAGACCAGAAAATAATTTTAAGGATTTTTCTGGGAAAAGAAAAACAATTGATAATAGCAGATTTAAAGGCTTTTAATAAGTTTCAATAGACGGGAATCAACTGCTGGAGATCCTAGCTTTACTGCTCTCACCAATTCTGTAATGATCCTCTGTATTGCATGGTTGTTCCCCTGCATGGGTTTCCAATAGTTACATTTAGGATATCAGTTTTGGTAGATCATAATTTTAAAATAAATAAGTTATTAAAGTACAATAAGTGTTGAAAACTCACCATTAATACAGTTGTTCCCATCATATGCAGTTCTTGAACAGTCGCATGTGTAACCCTTGTACAGTTCATTACATGTGCCTCCATTTTTGCAGAGATTTTTATAGCTGGTGCAGTGTCCTGAACAGCCAGGCTTTACACCCTGTGTTGCCTTTGCTCTTTCTTCCAAATCTAAGGGAATGCCATTCACTCTCAATGCACGGATACAGCCTAAGAATCCTTTCTGGTCTCCAGCAGCACCTTTATGTTTAAATATGACAAAATAAAATTAGAAGTTGCACATTAACTTTTTTTTACAGTGTTATTTTTTTTTTTTTGAATAATGGTAATAGGCCTAACATTTCAATGTCAATTTTAAAACCAAGGTTGTATAAGGCTCCAGCTACAGTGTGCTGCTTACAATATATGTGGTCTATAGCAGCGGTCGTCAACCGGTGGGGGGCGCACCGCCCAGAGCTGCGGACCATGTCCCCCGTACGGATCGCAGGCTCAGGGCAGTGGGTGGGTTGTGTCTCAGGTCTGAGCCGGCAATGGGAGAGTGGGCAGGTTCTGGCATCATGACATCACTGTGTGGGAAGTTTCTTCCCCTTTGAGCTCCCCATGCATGCGCGGCCTGGAGCCCATAAGTTTAGTGGTATGTAGGTCCGAAAAAGTTGGCGACCACTAGTCTTTAGGCCATGGTTACTGCACCTGTATAGGATTTAGTTAGGTCCCACTATTAAAAAGGATCACTGAAAACCCTCCTTCCTTTGAATGCCTACAAGGTTTACATCTGTAATAATATAGCATAGTATAAAACTGTATATTTTGTACACATTCCCTATATTAGACACAAGTAATGTGTGATTTTAATCAAAAAATAGTCACAATAACTATTTATAAATGGTCTAGCTTGCCAAAAGATATCCAGTTCTGTTCTGACTTACTTACACAACTCTGCATAGCCAATTCTTTTTATGTTTTTGGTTAAGTCACTTCCCTGCCTGGTAGACAAAGCTTATAATTATACATTCTCTAATGAACAGGCTGATTTCAGGAAAATACCACAAAATACAAAACTTGAAAAAACATGAAATGGAGTGCCACTTTTCTGGCTATGTTTTGTACAATTTGATAGGTACCATCCAATAAATTTATGTGTATTTGGCTGTTTGCTTCCTTTTCTGCTGTAGGCAATTTGTGGCTAGTGTCTTGAATGTGATAATCATCGTAGATAGAGCCATAAACAATAGCTGTTGGGAAAACTCGAATGCTTTTAAAGTTTCACTTTATTCCAGTGACTTTTTTTTTCTATAAAACAGTACCTTCTTATCAACTTTACATTTCAATTACAGAAATCAATCTTAGATCCTAAGCATGGTTACAAGATATAATAGAAGAAATTCCTCACTGTGGCCTGTTCAGTAACTCGGCACCATGGTAATGGATTCTTATATGACAAGGCATTAGAAAATTTACATAATGTTCTCTTTTCTTTGGAACTGAACATTCAAGCAAAGAAATGAATATTGTGATTTTTCCTTCCTTGTAGATGTGTACTCAGTGGCAAAGGAAAAACATAATTTGAAAACGCAATCATCCATGCAACAACTGATACTTGTACATGCATCAGGTGTATTCATCCAGTTTTCTGCACTGCATGGATTAAAATGAGTGAATAAAAGCAGGATTTTAACCAGATTTGGGGCAGGTAGAACCATTTCAAAATGCATTTATGATCTAAACAATGCTAACTTGCATATATATATATATATATATATATATATTAGCAAAGGAAACTCTAGGGCTGCTATGGTTTTCTGTGCTTTAGTATATTTCAGGGCCCTGGACTCAGCAATGGAAGGGAAGGTACTGGGTGGGAGGGGAATGGAATGGCAGCAGGTAGGCTGCTAACAAATCCGCAAACCAAACCAGCTCGGAATTCAGTGTTACCTTGTGATGAAAAGCTGTTGATGCTGAATTTTTATTTACTGTATGGACTTTGGAATTTGTTGCTAAAGACTTTTCTATAAAGGACTGTCCAGTGGATCCAGAGGACTCTGCATTCTTTGCCAACTGATGTAAGCTGCCTTTACATTTTTGTTTGATTCATTTGCGGCAGGAAAGCTATGTTGTTTTTAAACAAAATAAAGACACTGTGATGATAAAAATTGCTGCAAGGGCTGATCACCCTAATATCACAATATATATATGTATTTATATACATATATATGTGTGTATTTATATACAGTATATATATATATATACATACTGTATATATATACACACACACTACAAAAGGTATTGCTGGCTAAAATACTGATTGGTTGTGAATTTTCCCCAGAGATCTCACACAAATGTAGAGAGTAAAGCATACTTCTTTGACTGTTGTTCTTTAGGCAAGGAACTGTAGTGACATTAGATTCTATATTTCTGGATTTAGCTCACAATGACAAGAGTTTTGCGTACAGTATTGGCTGTGCAGTAATTTATCCCAGTATCTACCACCTATAGTGTCATGTATATTGTTTGCTGTGTGTATTTCCAAATGCCTAACACAAAAATAAAGCATCCTATACCAAGGTTTTAGCTTTCGTTTTTTGTAGCACAGAGACAAAAAAACTTTTGCAGTGTTAATTTAATTCTCCCACACAAACTGGTATGTAAAATGGCATAAAAAAAAAAAAAAAAAAGATATATGTTTTTTAAGGGAACATTCAGTATGCTAGAAGCAGAAATTAAAAAGTGTACAACATAAAATGGGAGGGTTGAATCATTTAAATGAGAACTGTAATAAAAGCAGACTTATCATTTAAAAAAGTCCTGCATTATTTCTTTGCTGGTTTGTATGGCTATAGTTCATCCAACCATACAATAAACCTGTATATTATGTGTGTATAACTAGTTATTATTGCACTACTAGACTGTTGGATCTCTTGCCCCTAGACATGCTTTGGTGTACTGCTGGGATCATATATTGTATGCTACCTCAATTAAACAGCATGCGAAGAAGAAAAAGCTAAACCATATTTACTGATGTGCCACTAAATGTAAATATTCTGCATATGCTCTATTAAAATATTAATCTGTATTGCTAGTGTGCCATCAGGAGGGCCCATGTTGCCGCCATCATTAAAATGATATGAAGCACTTCTGTATTTTGATTTAATTATGAGTGTAGGTGTCTATTACATAAGTCATCCAGATGTTACCGGCAACCATGGCATGTATCAGGGCAAAATAAGAGCTAAGCCGACTCTGAATACCAGACTGCCAGCTCCTATTGAATCACTAGGCTATGATTTGATACACTTTTTTTTCTAATCTCTTCCCTGCTGCATTCGTTTATTAAAAGCTTACATTTGCTTCAATTATAAGCTCTCGGCACAAAGTTGTCTAGATAATATTTCTGTGATATTTTTATTACATCATTTAAACCAGAGAAACATATGGCCACTTTATGATGCTTTACAATAGTCAGCATGACTTTGTGAGACATTCACAATGCTTTAAAGAATGAGCCTGCCTGTGGCTTGAACACCTGATGTTATTTATTGACTCTATTTTTCACATTGTTAATGATCAGACATGGACTGAGGGAATAAGGCAGGTATTGTGAAAAGTTCATTGTGTTTTATCATAACTGGTGTAATAGTTGTTATTCATTAAATTGTAACGTTGGATTATGCATCACTCTGTAGCAGGTACAATGGACAATAGTTAGAGGGAATTTACCCAGCAGGGTCAGAGGCTGCATAAAAACCTACTTGAGTCTTAACCCTTCCACATATTACCAAAAACTTAAAAGAAGTACACATTTATAATATAAAGTGGGTCGATCGGTAGCTGTACGAAGAAGTTTCCTGCATGTTGCCATATATACCTAATGTAAAACAGATATGAACTTTTTTATTATTGAGTTTGCCAAATAAAAGTATATTAAAAAACAAAACTTTTTTTTTGGATTGAGTACAGAACGGTTAAAATCTATGTCAGGAATGTTTGCAATTTGTGTCCAATTTCAAAGATTTCCCTTTTTGTAGACACATAGAGAATACAAGCAACGTTCTCCAAGCTGTAAAGAGAACAAATGTTCTCAATGATCCTCAAGTCCTTTATTCTTGTTCCAGGAAAAAAATCAAAATATGGATTTTCTCTTACTTTCTGTGCCAAAAAAGGGGAGGAGGGTTGGTAAGCAACCATAGTTACCTCTTACCACTCTGTATACCATGAACAGAGCTCTATAAGAAGAAAATTTGGAATTTAACACCAAAAGGTGTTGGTTTATTATGCAGACATATGCATAGTTGAGAAAAATAAAATTGATCCCCCATGGTGGTGGAATGGGTCTGGAACTCAAAATAACTTTAAAAAACTTGTAGTTACAGTCTAATTATTTAACAAATAATAAAACTGAATTACGACCTTATTTAAAGTCTTGAACTGTGGTACAGGTTTTTCTTCTGTATTGAAGTTGCTTAGTCTGATTTCACTACACACTGAGCTTTGCACAGCTTCTGGGAGTTACCTGGGAGCTTTTAACAGAGGTACTGCGGCAGGGTGCTGCCAAGAGCTGCTCATTTGTATAAAGAAAGAGAGACTATGTGATGGCATCTTAGGGTCTAAAATAAGGTTTATAAAGTAAAGCAAAAGGTTTTATTTAAAGACGTAGGAACCAGAGAAAGCAAAATATGAGCTTTTAACGAGAGTTTGATATGAGCTTTTTTTTATGAGAGTTTTAACTAACAGTGATAAATAAATCTAATAAATAGATTGTTAACTATCATTATCAATATGGTTTGGCAGTGACAGCAAAGAATGCTCTTTTTCCCTTCAGAACTACTTATCTTATGTGAAATCAAAGTGGAAAAACCATCAACAAATATATAATTTCCAGACAGATTTTTCTTACCAACGTAGAACTGGCTGGTGAGCTCAAGCCGTGTGTGACCATGAGTGGGTGCTTTGCGAATCTGTGGCTGTAGCTGATCAACCTGTAATCTGGCTTCTTTTACATTTCTCTCTGCTCTGACGCGATGCCACTGGTCATCATTAAGCGGATTAGGAGAAGTAACAGTAAGCTCCACAGGACCATTGCCAACATCAAATGAAAACGACACTTCTGTGTTTGCTAGAAAAAGTAAAAATAAATATAAATAATTTGAACAATTTTTGTAAAACATTCAAGCGCCAATGGGATTATACATGAATGTAACAATTGTACGAAAAAGTACTTCACATATGGGGATCAGGAGTAGCTAAACACCAATGAAAGGCAAAGATAGTCTTGTGGTTTATAAAAGTCAAAGAAAGATATAATAGGAAAAGGTAATTTATTACTATTCTGCACATTGAAGCTTAAGACATGGGAGACCTTAGTCTCATTCCGTTATAGACATGTTTACATAGGATTTCAACCTCTGAGCCTTAGATATGTGGCTGCTGAGACTCCAGTTTAGGAACCAAATGAACCAATGATTCCAAATCAACATAGGGCTATCAACATGTTCTGTAGGTTCAAAATAAATTATGAAATGCTTTTTTTTCCATGAATAAACCCAACAGTATCAATCATATGTTGCAAAAGTAATTGTCAGTGCCAGTGGTAAAACTACTTGATTCCTATGGACCAATGTGGCACAATGTATAATTTTGACACTACTGATAATGAAGAATCTGGAAATTGAAAGGGTAGCCTTTCCCTTGTAAGGAAGCATAGGGAAATTACCTTTGTAGAAGCTGCAACTTTAATGTCTGTTATGCTAATGACATGGCTTTTTGATATAGTCACTGGCCCATATCAGCCAAATATATACAGCTTACTATAAGCTTGAGAACTAGAAGCATATACAAAAACAGGTATTATTATTATTATTAACTTGTTTTTATATAGCGCTGACATATTACACAGCACAAACAAAGTCCATTGTCATATCACTAAAGCTACGTACACACTTCCAATAATTATCGTTGGTAAACGAACGACCCTGCACGATATCTGCGAACGATCGTATAGCACCGATCCTGACACGATCGTTCGCAGATATTGTACACACAATAGATGCGATCGTTTGAACGATACAGGAAGTGACGTGCACCACAGGAAGTGAATACTGTGCACGAACGTTCGCATCAAACATTCACCACACTGTTCCATTTTCCCTATGTGCAATATGCCTTTCAATTTTTTGTCAAGGAAGAAGAAAGCCGCAATTGCTTTGATATGTCTGCTTGAAGAGGAGGAGGAGGTTAAGAAGAAGAAGCGGCGAATGTGGTGCAAGGATTGGTTGCTTTACTGTCTCCCAAAAGGGCTCACAATTTATTGTCCCTTTAATCCAATGCCAATGAACCCTGCATGTTTTTGGCATGTGGGAGGAAACCCCACGCAAACACAGGGAGAACATACAAACTCCTTGCAGATAGAGTCCTGGCCCAGATTTGAACCTATGACTTAGCCCAGAAAAGGCAAAAGTGCTAGCCACTGAGCCAAGAGATGACAGTGATAATACCCAAGTTTAATGACAAGTTTATTATAACAAATTCATCTGGTCTAGTATTGTCACTAGTCCCTTAGTTTTCTTCTTTTTCATTATGGTATTTCTAAAAGCCATGCAAGATACTAACTGAACGAACACTACATTCAGTGCACATATCCCTGCCCTGGGAGTCATACAGATTCAATCACTTTATCATCAGACACTTCATCGTGTAAAAGGAAGAACCACTGACAGCAGATCCCTGAAAGAATTGGGATATCATTTAGCAGTTGCCCTTTAAAGGGTCATATAGGGAAAGGAAATTTTAATCAAAAGATCATGAGTCATACAGTTTAGTTACATAGAATTACATTTGTGACAGAGTGTCCCAAAAAGGTCAGAAATAGTGTTAAAGGATCCAAGGAAAGAGTGTGTTAATATGTTTGTATAGGTTTTAGAAGAAAACCAGGTTCTTTAGGGCCCTGGAGCTGGCCAAGGGAAGTGAAGGGTGGGTTCCTTGGCCCAACCCCGATTTGGGTTATATTCACCTGCATCCAGAGTCAGAGAGAGAGAGATCAGCCAGTGTGTTCCAGGCTGGTCAGGGATCAGCGGCTGAGAGGAAGCGATTGGCCAGGGTCAGAGAGGGAGATAGAGCTCAGTTTATTCCCAGTGTTGGAGGGGAATAGAGCTCTGCCAGATGCAACCCAGGATTTCATGTGAGTGAAATATATTGCTTTGCTTGCCCTGCAGGACTGCCGTATTGTTTCTTAGAAATTGCTGTAACTTTGTGGTAGTCAGAGAGGGACCACCAAAAGTGAGTGCATTTAGTTGCTCAGACGAGCCATTTGTTTTTGTTTGTTTTGCTAATAAACCCATAGGCCCGAGCCTGTGTTTAACTGCATTTGGACGGCTGCTATCTGATTACTGCTATACTTTGATTCCGTTGCTAGGGGCGATCCCACACATTATGGTGGAAGTAGAACAGTTCATGCTTAACAATTGAATATCTTACTAATTTCATGAAAGATTTATTATACACTATTACCAATAGGCCAATAACCATGTTTAGCTTTGAGAATCAACTTAAACATGAATATATTATCATATATTATACATAATTTTATAACATATAATTATGTTTCCTTGATTAAGTTGTTTTCCTTGTTTATTATGCTATATTATTTGCCTAGAAGGTCAAAAGTTTAATTATCAGCTGTAATTAGTTAGGAATATGAAACACCTGCTTCCTGTAAGGTGTAGATGGAGCCACAAATATCTAGTAACCTCATAATTATTTACTGAAGGATAAACTATTTTTCAGGAGCATCTCCTTTACTGGGTGGACATTCAGCATCCTCTCACCCAAGGCTGTCCAATTCCAGTCCCTGAGGGCCAGGATTTGCATTTATTTAGGTATGTCTCTATCTTACAGAAGTAAATACAGTAATGTTCAGTTTACAAAGAGTCAAAAATCTTGGTATTGCAAATTCTGATCTGCATGTGGCCCTGAAGAAATGCAGTTAGACAGCCCTGACCTAGCCAGTCTTACTGTTCCTAATGGCCCACTATTTCCATTAATAAATTTTAATTCTATCAATCATCCACACTCAGCATCACATGTGCGCTTTACCATAGCTTCTTTTTTGCAAAAGCTTTGTAAAACACTTTTCTGGTTCCTTCCATGAGCCACAATCTTCCTGCATTGCAAAGAGAATAATTTACGTATGTAGTAATAAGGTCAGTGGGTTTAAAATAGGGTATAATATAAAACAAAAAAGGAAGTTTCTTTTTAATGTTTTACATTAACTTTTAAGTACCTAAACTATATTTAACAGTTCAGCTCACTATATTGCACATATGGTTCCCACCTGTACATTTAGTTATGTGCATGAATTACAGTAAGGTATGGCACAAAGGATACAGTTTTGCTACAATGAGAAAGGCCCGAAAAGTACAGTTAGAGGAGGGAGTATAGCCTAGCCTTCAGGTTAGAATTAGGGTAGAGTGTTTGGTTATGCATATGTGTATTGTTAGGTCAACCTTATTGGCCTCCACTTAATGCCTAGTAGTCTGCTGTTGAGTGTTTTTGGGAAAATCATTGAAAATGAACCTAAAAAAAATATACCTGGAGCACACACTGTAAATACAACAATTTAAAATAACCTTAAAAGATTGAACACAGCAAATATGCATAATTTAGGGATTATGTAAAATGTGATCAGGAACTCTACATCAATGTTTTTATTACATTTTGAGTTATTGTTAATGTAAGGCAGTGTTTTTCTGAAATTTCATGTGGCTAAAGTAAGATTCCGGCTTGACATAAAAGGTCAAACCATTCTTATTATTCGAGTTTTCAGGGAAATAAGCTTTTGCTATACGTAGTGGCATAATACAAAGATGAAATCTAGTTAAATGATTCGATAAAAAGTGTTTGAAATGCTTCATGTGTGCCGGCTAACATTTTTAGCATTCCATTATAGTTAGATGCCCAAACATAATTCTGCATTCCAGGATTACTGAGGTGTATAAAAACCTTGCCGAGTGACATTTTTTGATATTTGCAAACTGTTCTGTAGATGTTAACAAGGGTGAAGCTGCGGAGGGAGTACCATGCTGAGCTGACAAAGGTGCCAATGCTGCAGGCACAAATTTAGAGGACAAGCTACCTAAAATAACTTTCCTTTGACCTGTCTTTGTTTTACCCTTAAAAGTACAAATATATCAAGACACATATCTTAATAATATGAAAGTGAACCTGACTTCAAAAAGTGGAGGTTTGTGTGGTATAGAAGACAATTAGAAATATTATTATTATTTGTTCCTAAGCCTTATCCTTAAAAAACAACCCAATGTTTTCAACTATAATATTATCATAATATGAAATATAATAGTGCTCTTTATAGAATGTAAGTTTGCTTTTACACCCCTGTGTTTGAAGCCTCAAAGTTACATATCTAAAGTCAGAAAGAAAAGACATTGTGGCCTCCTATTGCCTTTAGAGAGTCTAAAGTTGCGTACAACATCAGCCAAGACAATCAGTCGTGTTCCTCTCGGGTAAAAATCTAGCGTGTGTAAAGCGTTAATCAATGCACCCTAGTGGATTGATAAGGGGCCAGTTGGGAACAGCCGCTCTGCCTTTGTATAGAAGTTAGGTATAGACATTGTTAACAAGTTTTATTTAGAGAAGAATATAAAACAAAGTGTATGTAAACCTTAAACTTACATTTGAGTTCTATCTTTATAAAGTCTGTGTTTCCCCGGTTTTCTACAAACACTCCATCAGGGGCAGATGTCTTAAAGTAAAAAGAGATATCAGCACTGGTTTCACCTTGGAATGTGGAGAAGTGAAGAAAAGAGTTTGGTGCGATGAAGGAGACAGCATTCCAGTAGTTTTCTGTAGGATGATACAAAAAGAATAACAATTTAGCATTGATAAGAAACCATACACATTCTTCTAATATGATACATTGGTAATGTAAATGTAAATTCACACAACGTAACCAGTCCCTGATAACGGGGGTCTCAGTGTCTTCTAGAACACTGTTTCAGATTGTCTGCATGTAACAGTAAATAGAGCTTCATATTTATGAGTGCCCACGTCTATTCCTATGGACTTTTAACAAAATTTACTTTTGGTTAAAGTTCATATATAAAAATAAAAAGAAACTGCTCCCAAGTCATCTAGTTTAGGACCACATGGTCTGTGCCCACCAATAACTTTATGGGAGTCATGGATCAGGGTGGCATAGGTACATATACTGTATAATTTTAAAATTCACATTAAAGCAAGCATTTCACCACACATTGATAATATAGAATTTAGGAAGCTTAGAACTTTTGTCAGGTTATTGTTATGGTCCATGGTCTTTGTCACTATCTTTGACCATACATTTTCCCATATATGAAGGAGATTGTATATCATTTAGTGTTCATCAGACCCCAATCTTTGAGATACGGGGGAAAATGAAGGCGTATGTTCCAACAGGGTTACATACAGTAATGAAACTCTTGGGAAAACTCTAACTTTTTCTCCAAACCTTTAAAAAACAAGTTGAAAGTTGTGGTTTAATTCAATCTGTTTTATGTGTTTAGGACAATGGGTGATTATAGGTCCTCAGCAATCATGTCCTTTACAATAAATATCATGCCAAAACCATTTATATTAATACCTAATGAAGTTCACTGTAAAAAAGGTTATTCTTTGTACGGTGGAGATGCATATGAATGTACAACATTATGGCCAATGCAGATAATGTGAACTAGTTTCCATAGCAGTATAAAGCTGTTTATACAGACATAGGCACAACCTGTGATTAGTAGTCATTTCACTAAATAGTATGTTAAGTTACATTTATAGCTCTTTTTAACTACATGGTTACTGTTTCTTCCAAAAAAGCATAAATAGCTTAGCCATGTGGCTGGATTATTAAATGTCATATATGCAACAGTTTTTTAACAACTACCTATTCTTTCCAGATACACATGTTAAAATACATCTTTATAGTGTTTACCTGCTTTTTCTGAATAGGTGCAGTGTTCTCCCCAGCTCCTTTAGCTGGGCGCACCACCCGGCTGTTTTTAGGTGGTTATCAATGAATTGGGTCACAATACCAGGCCTGCCACCCGCCTACAATTTCTTGCCACCCGGCTTAAAAAGATTTCTGTGTTGAGCACTGAAGTGTGTTCTTTATTCTTAAGCTTGTAGCACCCCTTTACTATAGGAAGGTCCCTTTAAGGTCCTAGGACATAATCTTTATATGTTTTAGACAGTTCTAGTAAAGCTGCAGCCAATCACTGCCCTGGTGCATAATTTTTTTGGCCTATGGAAATGTTTTTTTTTAGATGGGTGTTTGGTACTAATAAATATGTTGAGAGAGTTGAGGTGGGGGCTTGCCATTGAGAGATTAGAAGAAGTCAAGAAGTCAGAATATGTTCAGCTGGGCTGGGACTTGGAGACTGAACCACTAAGATTAGTCTGTTTTTTGGTAGTAGAGGACTTGGCTATAGTAGAAAAGGCCACATAAGTGGGTATTTAGAAGAGAAGTGCTATGGGACAGAATCCCATTAGTGCTGAATTTGGGATGGCCATTAAAATGGGAAACCAACTGAAACCAACCAATGGGAAGGTTTCTCTCACAGCTAACGTTTCTCTCACAGCTAACACAGCTATCTGGACTTTAGAGTTTAGCGAGGATATTAAATGTTATTTGTTACAGTTGGCTTTGATGGATTCCTTTGATGTAGACTGCTGTTACCATTGACATTTGCTACCCTAATCCTCTCTCTATATGTCCTACAATAAACTCCTTAAAGAAGCTGCACAAGGCTCGGTGGTTTGTTATGCCACACATTAAAGAGGTACAGTCACTCATATTGCTAAAAATGTATCATAGTGTTTTAATTTTAATTTATTTTTTTTTTAATTTTTTTAAATATTGGTGTAAAAACATATTTATGTAATCAATAATATCAATGTCTAAGTATTAAAAAATTGGCTTCTATATTTCCACCTCTCTGTATCATTTTATTCTTTGTATAGCAGGTAATCTATAATCTTCAGGGTGGTGATATCCCTCAGTGGGAAGATCCATGACACCCAACACCCACAATATAACACTGGATACCATTCAACTCAGAAAACTGAGAATCTGGTGACAAGAATAAATTACTGCTAGGCACAGTGTCAGAGAAGAGCTTCATTTTTATGTTTCACTGTCACTGAAAGGCATTTAAATTGTAGCTTGTAGTCAGGCATTTCAAAATAATAATACTATGAAAGAGCAACAAGTAAAACTATCAAAATTAAAACAACTTTAACAGCAAAAACATACAAAATATGAACTAATTCAAAGTACATCAAACTTTCTATTTAGCCCATGAAATCACTGCCAGTCCTCTTTCTTGGAATTACTTGCATGCCTTCCCAACATGTAAAGAAATGTACTACAATAAATTGTTTTAGGATATTTTATTTTCAGAAATATGTGCAGAAAGTTTACTTTTGGTTTTAAAGCATCAACAAATCAGTGTGCCATCATTTTAGATGAAGGTGTGTCACTGAAATAAATTACATACAGAGAAATGCAAGGCAATCCTTGCAGCAACACTACATTTAGAACTTTGGGCTGTATTTAACACCCATCATGAGTGCAAAGAATCTTTTATTTCATTGCAAACCAACTGTTTTCATCTGTCCCTCTAAAAATCAGAGTGAAAAGAATAAAAAGCTCATTTTTATGTCATTTGTGTTTTATGTTGACCTAGCTTGGAAGAAAATATCAATTTGATGCAGAAGCTTTAAATCACCCAAACTTTATCATAAAGTCAAGACGAGATGGATGGCGTGACTTGTTTTCATCCCCAGTTTTATGAAACTTTAAAATCTGCTTTTAAAAGATCTTGCTTCTTTATCAAAACAAAAAGAAAGCCAAACACTGAGCATCAATATCACAGTCAAGGTTGGTGTATGACACAAATGACTCCTATTATTTCTCGGATAATGAAAGGGTGAAACATTAACTGCAGCCCTCCTTGTAAAGCAATAAAGCAATCCACTTTTTGTTGGTTTATATTATTACTACATCATTTTTTTTAGATTCAACAAAGTAAAGGTATTTATTGATAAAATTGCATGTGGTGTTCAATGTCCATTAGCAGCCAATGTGAAACTCTATTCATACATGCCTTTCATGCAATTTTTTCTAATATTAAAAAGTTATGATATTGTAAGTTATTACTACTCTTATTAGCAAACAACAACAGTTCAAATGCAATTACCAAGGCTTTTCATCGCACCTTACATACACTCAGGGCTGAAATACAATAAAACAGGTAAATGAACATTTGAAATAAATGTGCAGTATCAGTTTACCTTGCTATAATTTTGTACTTGTGACCTAATCCATGATTTAATTTGTTGCATTGTAAACTTTTGCATTGTAAACAAAAGTAAACTTTTGCTTTGCCTATGCACAGTAAATAAACAAGTTCATCCTAAAAGCTGCTCTTTGCCACTTGAATTGACAAATAAAGAGAAATCAGAATGTATTTGTATAATTCCAACTTCTCATCATGAGTATAAGCAAAAATGTCTTTGGTCTTTGTTTATTTTCCCAAATGCCGGTAATCTGCCTCTGTTCAGGATGTGATAGATCTTTGCAGGTGGTTCTTTTATTTTGATAACACCTTCTAAGGGTTTATGGATTCTGGGTACTTCATATGGTTAAAAATATATAAAAAAGAAAGAGAGGGTAAAAAGGGTTTCATAAAAGGCTCAATCGTTTATATATGTATAGAGTTCAAACAAAGATCAAACATTGCATTGTGGTACAATCCACCAGTTAGTGATACAAAGTCAAAGAACTCAACAAAGTCCTTTTTAACCATTTGTAAAACATAGGGTTTTCAGGACTTGGTACTAGACAAAAGTCAACTGCATATTACAACTTGGAAATAGACGGTAAAGTGCGGGTATACAAAGTTTTAGTGATAATGAGACTGGATCTCGGGTTCTGACGCGTTTTACCCATTTTGGCTTTCTCAGGCGATGGGGAGAACCTGTAAAGCCACAGAACCACAAGTAGATTCATTTCAGTGTACCTTGTTTGAGTGCAAACTGAGGGAACAAAAGATAGGAAATAGGTGACCGGTCCAAAAAAGTGTTTGAATTGAGTTGAATAGCCAGATAGGCCATTAAACAGCCAGAGTGGGAAATAACAGAAATTATTCTATATGGGAGACCTTGCAGTTCTGATGGACTAAGTCAAAGCCACATAGTGTTTTTTCCATAAATCTTTAATGGCCAATCTGGCTATTCAACTCAAATTAAATGTTTATTTAGCAACCAGGAATAAAGTAGACTTAAACTCGAAAAACAAAAAATCACCAGGAGGAAGAGTTAAATGGCATAAGAAACATGCAATGTTTTTTTTCCTATAAAGCCATGGCTCCCGGTGACTTTTAGTTTTAGATCTACACTGTACAGCACATGTTCTGTGTATTGTAGAGTTCTGCTCTGTGGCGGTGCCAAGCTGGCCTCTGGAGACAAAGTTACTCCTGTGGATGGGCAGGGGTCACGTAATCAGTGGCCATTCAATGGCTGATGATCAGTGTCCTCCTGGAAGTGTAGCTTGACGTGAAGATGGCTCCTTTCTTGGATTTAGCGATGACATGTCCTGGACACACCAACCACGAGTATAGTCGAGTGTAGTTCTTTGTTAAAGTGGAACTAAAGCGAAAAAAAAATCACGCTTACCTTTAATCCCACCCCATCCTGGAATTCATCTCCGTCCTGGCGCGAAAGTGCTGGGTGCCGTCATCTTCTATCTTCATCTATCTTCTTACTACATCACCCCATCTCACAATGCGCAGGTAGCCCCTGTAAAGGGGAAAAAAAGAGAGCCAATCTCACTGCACATGCAGATTGGGATCGGCATCTCTTTCCTTTTATAGAACAAAATGCCCCTTCTCTGTATGCCTGAAATCAGACATTCGTAGAAGGAGCAGCCAAGAGCCTCCCAGGATGTTTGACATAGGAATCTTGGGAGGCTTGTGGCGATCAAGACTGAAAGGGGCAGTGCTTTCAGTCTCCTTTTTTTTTTTTTTTTTTTTTTAAATCTAGTTTTTACATTATATATAAGTATTGTCTACCCTTTTACGTAAAGTAAACATTTTGAGTTCAAGTCTGCTTTAAGTGACTGCTATTTTGGGTTTTGCTATTGTTTTTTTTACATTATATGTTTTTAGCATTCTTAATAAAGATGGTTTCAGTTTTTTATTTAAATATTTTTTTTCACTTATTCTTTGACCTGGTTATACCATGAACAATTACCAAAAACACATTGAACTGTATTCATCAAAAAAACAAAAAAAAAATGTTGAACTGTATTTATCACTCTTAATTCTGGTGCAGCAGTAAATCACTGTAATGAAGGAATATTTTTGCCAACCTTAAACAAAACTCAATCTCTCTGTTGTTTGCCTTTCTTGGAATACAAATAAAAACCTACATGCTGAACAGGAACAATAGCACTTCCAGGTAAAACATAATATACAACTTATGCATTGTGTTTTATAGTCTGACTTTAGCTGTATATTAAAAGAAAGCTGCATTGCTGCAGACATTCCTTTTCATACAGTGTACACCTAGGGAATTTCTTTTTTTTAAGGGCATATTCAGTCAGTAAAATGTAGTGATCCGATTTTCTCTGAAAGAGAAAATAACATATTGGATACAAGTATATTATGTGCAGAAATCTAGCACATCTATAAAGATATATACATTTAGTGTATATGACATATATGAGATGATTTGATATAGATCAACTAACCTACAGTTGACATTTAAAATCCGGCATCCTCCAGACCTGAGGTGTGCCGGGTTTTCACAAATTCCGGATTTTTGAAGGTTAGACTTACCTCCACACACAGGCCAGCTTTCCTTTCACAGCACCCGTGGACATCTGGCACAGTTCCAGGGAGCAGGCAGCAGGGACGTCTCAACGTGTATTTAGTGTAGCATGCAAGAGCTAACGACTGTTTCAGCAGAACAGTGCCATCAAAACGTAAGTGGCCAAACAGTGTACTACAGTCCCTGTATTGAAAATGCGTTCCAAAATTTTGGCCCAAAAATTGAAGAATCCCGATTATCGGTGGCCTGATTTTCGATTGCCAACTGTATATGCCAAATCTGAGTGTTGTCTTTTGCAGGGTAATGCATAATATTTCCCTTGATCATTTGAGCATAAAAGCAGCCAAATTGTCAAAGTGTTGGAAATTTTAGGGAGATATACTGATTTGGTGTAGGAAGGGATAGTGTTTTTTGTTTTTTTTTGGGCTTGTCACCCAAGAAATTGGTAAATATCACCCATGGCAATGTACTGGTGTATCATAAGATTATATAGGTACTACTTTCTCTACATCATTTAGTTTTTTAGGTGGCATGACCCCTGCCTATTGTCATAAGATATGAACAAGTTAAGGTAAAGTTGCCCAACCTAAACTTGTAATAAGAGAAATACGGATATGGATATAGCTGGACTCCTTCTAGTTGCCTGCCTACAATGCTTATTAAATAAATTCAATCATTTTCTGACCTGAAATATATTTGGAAAAATATTTGGATCAAAACTCCATGTCAAGCCATAACTGGCTTAGAAAGTACCAAATCATGATTTCCTTCCAACTAACACATGTAGAAGTAGTCAGCCATGGTAGCCCTGTTCTGTACTAACAGGCTGGAAACACTAGTAACCAGTAACCTGTCAAGATGTGACCCGAAAAGACAGTCTAAGCTTTACAACCTGCTGAGAGGTGTTAATGCTGTCTTGTTTTAAAAGTGGAATAACCATGGGTATAATTCTCATGCTTGCTTCGCTGCTTAGAAAGGCAATGACTTGGAAAGCGAATGCTCTCTGACTGTTTTTCCTTTTATGCTATAGTACTTAATAAATCATTGATCTGGATGTGGTACCAAAAGACAAATGTTCTTACATGGCACTGGCTGCATTCATGTTAGGAGTTAGTGATTCTATAAGCATGAAAGAAGGATAAAAAATTGATTACCTTCTAACAATCCAAGTTCCTGTACTACTATTCTTTCCAGCTTCTTTAAAGCAAAACCATAGTTTTGCAAATAAAAACTGCGAGCAGGCAGAATTTGTATTGCAAAAAGGGACAGACGATGTGACCTCTGCAATAAAAGACCGTTACCTGCATGTTTGAAATACTTTTTCTTCAAGTACACCAAGCTGAGAATCCCCAGCTCAGTGTAGGAGGCCGGGATATGTTGGGTCCCCGGGGCTACCCAGTCAAAATGAAATGGCGTGCACATGCATGGAAGTTACATCATTCCAGCCTGACCAATCAAGACAGCCAAAAATCCAGAACCTGGAAGAAGACCCGGTGAAGATGGCAATACTTATGATGGAGAGATGACAGGTAAGTAAGGACAGGTGCAGTTAAATAACTGGGATCAGGTAGGAACATTTACTTTATTGCAAACAGGACATCTCCTGCAATAAAGGGCCTGCCTGGTCTCAGTTTTTTTGTTTTCTAGGTTTAGTTCCATTTAAAATTTTTACGTTTGGCAAACATATCTCCTTAATGGACGAGTAATGTTGGAGGTAGCCCCCCCACCACCCCTGTTTTCAAAATGCTTAAATTCACCTTATTTTACACATTAACAGACTCAGAAAGTCATATAGGTAAAGCAGAGTTGAAAGAAGTAAAAGGGAATATATTACTGTTAAGTCTCCAAGTGGAAAAAAAAAAAATTCAAAAGCTGTACAAATTAATCAGTTGAGTAATACTCATGTATCAATTAAATGCTGGTTTATTGTGACAAGAATAGCTGATACCATGGGTCTAGTTAAAAAGGAAGGAACACAGCATGCCTTCTAAACAAATAAAAGCAGCACATAACTGATACCTTGATTTTGTTGGACCTATTTATTAGGGAATGTTTTGTATTAGCTGTAACTCCCACTCAAAAGATTGGTTTACTGTGAATAAACAACACTTCTTTTACTGTAACAACGGGGGTGAGACAAGGTAACGAGGCAATGACTCCCAACATCTCAACTATAACTATAATTCAGGAAAATATTGTTCTTTCATCCTATTGCAAGTATTTTACCTAAATAAAAACACATTTTGCCAAGCATATATTTTTGATTGACTACCGGCATTGCTGGTCTTAAGGCATTTCTCAGAAAAGATTAATTCAGATACTGATTTAAGGATTGTGGTACTTTATGATTAAAAAAAAAATGAGGAAGAGACGGAGATATCATATCTTTAATCTTGGAGAGAAGTTTGGTGGATCAATAAATTATCATCTTTAGATTCTTTGGGATTAAATAGAGATTATGATTTTTATGTTATGTATGTGAGATGCTGCAGAAAAAAAATATTGATCCAATGTCCTGATTGATCCAAAGCCTCCTGGGATATATGACATATGTATCTCAGAAGGCTTTGTGCTCCCATTCAGTTTTTACCACCGTGACAGTAAAGACAGAAGGTAAGGAGCTTCCCCCTTTTTGTAAAACAAAAAACTAATTTAGAGGAAAAAGAGGGTTATCTACCCTTTGATATAACTTAAAAATGTAGGTGAAAGGTCTGCTTTAAGTAATCCAGATTCCAAACAAAAAAGGAGACCCTTTTCTCTGATAGAGAGTTATAACAAGTGGTCGTGATTTGATTATGTCATATAAACTGTTAAATGCAGTCACAGTTGTTTTTCATTATTTTTGCAAGAAAAGCAGTTCTTTATACTAGCTCTTCACTAGTAAAAAAATAATAATAGGATTAACACAGCACATCATGGATATAAATTATTGACATCAAAGGAATCATTCTCTGTATACTGACTTTTGGCTCAGCTTGCAACAATAGTGCTGATTTTTGCTTTCTAGATGAGTGTCAGTTTCAGGATTAGGAAGTGTGCTGACCACCCATTGTTCTGAAAGCTCTAATAAGCCTTTTGGATCTCAGAATTCTCTAAACAGATATAAGTCTCTTCCCAAACGGATGCTTAGCCTAGATGCTTGAAGCTAGTCTAAGCACACGTAAGTGCCTGTACACAGTGCATCCGGCTCTCTGCCATATCATTGCCATTCTGAGTGAAGCCTACTTAGAAGGACCACAAACAAGAGCAGGCACCATTACTATTTTTCATTTCTCAGTAGTGTAAATGCTTCACAGAACATTCACACTGTACATCAACCGGTTTGGTTCAGTACACACATCGGGCTTGGGTGATGTGAAAATGATGAGTGGATTTACAAATAAGTGATGATCCTTTTAAAGCAGATCTATCACCACATTATTAACTTTGTATAAAAGAGTGGATAACTCTTTTATGTAATGAAAATGTGTTTTTAATTTTTTTTTGGACAGATCAAGCCTGATGTATGTATCCCAGGAGGCTGCAGGCTGCTCCTTCTGCGCATGCTTTCCTCCAAACTCACACATGCGCAGTAAGATTGGCACTTTCTGAAATGCATGCCATCCGATCTCCCAGCTGAGCAGTGTGAGATTGGGTGATGTAAGATGAAAAACCCAGAAGAAGAGGAAAAAATGGCGGTACTCGTTGTCCAGCTGGCACTGGAACAAAGAGGGATGACAGGACGGCATTGGGACTGTCTAAACTAGGATAGTGAAGGGAGGGATGGACAGCTTTCCAACTGTTTTTTTTTTACTAATCGTTCTGCTTTAGGTTTTAAGACAATGGTAAGTGCACGTAAAATATTTTAAGCTTTTCAGACAAATGCAAAATCAAAATAAACCCTTACACACACACAAAATATTACACTAAATCTTCTTCTTTATTATGTAATTACCTACAACCCTCAGAGAAGCATTTTTAGATAAATAGGGGGGAGTAATTATGTTATAGGTAATTTAAAATATGCAAATCCAGATTTTTCCTATAGTTCATTCAAAAGGCATTTTAGTCTTTTAATTTAGAAATCCACGAGACCTCACATTTAAGTGAGATACAGCTCAAATCTCTGCCACGACACAGAGGGAAACTGCTCTCAACATCACGGCTGAGATGTATAAGCTAGGCTTTGGTTTTGTGTCCTGTAGTTTATTATAATAAAAAAAAATTCAAAGAGACACTTCTGTGTGTGCTGGTTTTTGGATTATGTTTCCATCACGTTGTAGTTGGACACTGCTTACGATAACAATATTAATGGCAAGCAGGGATTTTATTTTATAAAGAAGTTGGGTTTTGTATTAAAGATAATAGGGGCACAGTAGGTAAAATGCATCAAAACCTACCGCCTGTGTTCCAACTAAAGACACAAAGCATCTGTTTACTGCCTGGTAAATAATTAAGTAGTATTATGCCTTTTCCCAGTTGGCAAACAAGGGTTATTTGGGTAGATAAACACTCCTGACGTTACTCTTTCCATATGTATAGAAAGAGTGTTTAGGCTTGGGAATACTTTTATTCTCAAAGCTGCTGTACACTGATCACCAAAAAGAGACAAAATATGTAGATTATACAGGTTTTTTTACACCTCATATACCTTGAATTATTTTACATTTGCACTAAAATACATCTTAAACTCTGTGAGAGCAAATAAAAGTAGTTAGGCTATTTGTACTTAAGAATCTTGCTCTAGAGAATTAGATATTTAGTACAAGAATGTGGCACAGTAAGAATCTTAGACTTACTCAGTAGGCTTCCAGAATAAGTTTAAGTAGGTCAAACTGAAACAAAGACTTTGAGTTAAAGCAAAGTATTTTGTATTAAAAGATTATATTTAAAGTGAACCTGTCATGTTAAAGAAGATCTAAAGTCATGGTCCTAACATAGAAATTTAATAAAGATTGACATGTTCACAAATCTTTTTTTATTTAATAAAAATTGTTTATACTTTGAAAAAAAAGATTGTTATGCAGTTTGTGTAAAGGCTCCTAAGGACTTTCTAACGGAACAGTAACAAGTAGGAGAGTAGCAGCCATGTCGGATTACTGTTCATAGGAATACATGTCCCATAATTCCTTACATTCTCTATCATGCATGTGGGTGTCTCAGCTCGTCAGAGCACAATGGGGCGGGTATGATTGAATACATTCTAAATGGCTCATAAATTGTTGTCACAGGCATTAGGAATAAGCACTTCACTAAAATAGATATAAGGTATTTATAGGGGTTAACTTACCATAAATTTTTAGAACAACAGAAATAAATGTATCGCAAAGACAAAACAGTGTCATAGTGGCAGTTGTACTGAAATTTGTAAACTATTACTGGTAATATGCAGGTAACAAGTACATGCAAGTGCATTTGTGTTATTACTGGCTGGAGGGGTTCTGACATTTGACTGCTGGTGGCCAGTTTAGTGTTTGGAGATGGTAGGATATAAAGCCCAATTTCATCCTTTTTTTCCCTTATTTTTTGGATAGAGTGTAGAAAAAAGTAACATTTCTGTCAAGTTTTCATTTCTGTCTGAAACCCTGTTTAGCACAGAATTAAACCTTAAAAATAAATAAATAAATAAAGTTGACAGAAAGGCAAAAACAACAATAAAAACAAAGGGATTAATTTATTGAAGCAGTTGAAGGAGACTGGTAACTTACTGAAAGATTGAGGTGAGGCTATTCATTTAGAAAAGTGAATTCTCAATTTGCAAGAGAAAAGAATACCCAATCACATGAAATGTTAAAAACATGATTTTGCTTGCACATGGTTTGAGGGCTCAAGTCAGCTAAACTGACTTAAATATATCAGCCCCTTTATGTGTGAAGTTCTTTCAGCTTTCTTATGTTGCTCAAAAAGTCTTATTGCCTCTGGATTGCAAGGATTGGGCTTTTAACAGAATGCATTTTATTGGGTTGATTCAGGAAAATAAATTTATTATTTAACATTAATTAGCATAACTGTGCAGGCATAATTTAAAAAAAATGTAATATTTCCTCCTTTATTAGCTTTATTTACCGAGCACTAAACAATTTGAAATACCGTAACTAATACCTACAGTAGATTTAGATGAGTGGACATGTAGCCATTAGCTGGTAGTAGTCCAAAGGGTATCCTGGACAGCACTTTCCTGAAACAAAAATAGTTGTCTTACACAGGTATTTATGTTAATGCTATGCAGAGCTTCAGCGGCAAGGAAGAGCAGAAAAAATAGATGCCTTGGTGGTTTTGCACGTATGCTTAAGCAGGGTATTTTAGTAATTTAAATGAGGGGAATGTAAACAACGATTTCAGAAGGCTACTTCTGCACCCCTGCAAAATAGTTTTACAACCTGTTGATCCTGCTATACAATTGGCTTTTTATCCGTGGCAAAATATATGTATCTCTTCCTTTATATTAAACATATGCATGTATGTTTTTTTCCCTTTTTATAATGTATGTTATATATTATAATATTATGTTATGTAATATAAAAGGAGCTAGCTGCAAGTGGAACCATACCCCTTAACAAAATCTGGCTCCCTTGATGACTAGCCCAACCTTCCACTTAACCTAACTCTCTTACTGGTGACCAAGGTGTAAGTGGTGGTTCTGAGCTAGCTTGCAGGGAAGTGCTAGTGGTGTCCTGGTAAGGCTGTTTTTTACACTGGCTAGCTTGCTGGTTAGCCCAGACCCAGCATTTGCACCTAGCTTACTTTCTGGCTTAGCCAGCAAGGTAGCCAAATGCAAGTGGTTCTGGGCTAACCAGCAAAAGAGCCAGGTGAAGGTGTTGTATCTGGGCTAGTCAGCTAGAAAGACAGGTGCAGGTGATGGATCTAGGCTGGCCAGCAAGAGAGCCAGGTTTACCTAGAATGGGGCCTGAAAATTCCTGATGGTGGTCGTGCTAAAGACTAGAGGCTCTGTAGGATCCAATTCAAAAAGGTGTATGAATTCTCAGTAGACCCCAGATTCATGTGGTCATCTATACTTATTATTTATTTTATCTAAGCTGTTATAAGCTTTACTATAACTTAAAATAATAATTCCAAAACCCTGCAGATCTTACATCCTTTGATTGCCAGCACATTGCCCTCAATCAGTTGGCTGATGAACTTCTATAGGATCCTTAAGTTTGATCTGTCTGATTCCACAA
The DNA here is from genome assembly GCF_032062135.1 of Pyxicephalus adspersus. Taxonomy (NCBI): domain Eukaryota; kingdom Metazoa; phylum Chordata; class Amphibia; order Anura; family Pyxicephalidae; genus Pyxicephalus; species Pyxicephalus adspersus. Next base: position 100,070,615 of record NC_092862.1, on the reverse strand, counting down.
GTTTTTGATTGCAACTTCTGTTACCCAGTCTTCCTTCTCAGAACTGAAAAGCATTGTGCTACACATCAAAAAATGTCTGAAATAAGTGACAATACTGTATGATGTACCAATAATGATCTATTCTTTGTTAGAATTGTTTTTCTGTCTACTGGATGGAAAATCAACAAACGTTTGGCAGAATAATTCTAGTGTTGTCTTTCTCAGTTTACAATGTTTTTCATGCTTTGTCGGGTATTTAATGCAAAAGAATATGTGTTGATTTTAGTACATTGCTTGCCAAGACTCTCCTGCTGAGCAGGTGTAATATTTGTACCAGATAAAGGTATATTTGCATCCATTGGGGAGCATGTGATTCGGATAAATTGCTATGCTAAATGCTTAAATATATATTTGTTTCAGGCTGCAATTGAATAAAATATTAGGTGAAATATTCTCAAACCCAGGAGTAATAAAAGAGGTCTGAGATCAAATATAGGTGGGACCCCCCCCCCCCAAAAAAAAAAAAAGAAAAAATAAAAACGTAAGCATAGTGCAATAAATGTCAATTTACAAAGGACTTTACTAATGTATATCTATCCATACACTCACCTGCCACTTTATTAGATACACCGTACTAGTAATGGTTTGACCTGCTTTTGCTTTTTTAATTGCTGTAATTCTTATGGCATAGATTCAGCAAGATGCTGGAAACATCCCTAAAGGATTTTGTTCCATACTGACATGATAGCATCATGCAGTTGCTGCAGATTTGCCAGCTGCACATTGATGATGCAAATCTCAGATTTCAACCCAAAGGTGTTCCATTGCATTTAGATGTGATGTGATGTGAGTGCAGTAAACTCATTGTCACATTTAGGTAAACAGTTGGAGGTGATTTGAGCTTTGTGACATGTTGCCTTATCCTGCTGGAAGTAGCCATCAGAAGATGGGTACGATGGGATCCTAAAGGTTTGGACATGGTCAGCAACAATACTTAGGTACTGTGGCATTTAAATGATGTTAAATTGGTACTAAGGAGCCAAAAGTGTACCAAGAAAATATCTCCAGCACCATTACACTACCACTAGCCTGAACCATTAATTCAAGGAAGAATGGATCCATGCTTTCATGTTGTTATTGACACATTGTACCTTCTGACTGTTAAAATGTTTTTCCAATCTTCTCATACAATTTTGTTCATTCCATGCATTATATCCTCTGGTGCCTGTTCTTAGACGACAGTAGTGCTACCTGATGTGTTCTCCTGCTGCTTTAACCCACCTACTCCAAGATTCAACATCCTATCCAGTCAGGGATGGTCTTTTGCATTATCCGTTGTAACAAGTGCTTAATTGAGTTATCGTTGCCTCTCTATCAGCTTGAACCAATCTGACCATGATCTTCTGGCCTCTGGCACCAACAAGGCATTTTCATGCACAGAACTGCCACTCACTGGAAATGTTTCTGACCATTGTCTGAAAACCCTAGAAATGGTGGTGTGTAAAAATCCCAGCAGATTAGCAGTTTCTGAAATACTCAGACCAACCTGTCTGCCACCAACAACCATGCCATGTTCAAAATCACTTAAATTGCCTTTCTGCCCCATTCTAGTGCTTTATTTGAGCATTCTTGACAATGTCTACATGTGTAAACGGATTGAGATGCTGTCATTTGATTGGCTGATGAGATAGTTGCATTGAGAAGCAGTTGAACATGTGTACCTAATAAAGTGAGTGTATACTAAAAGGGAAAAACATTGCTCACAGAATCATCCTTTCAAACAATCCTAAGGCAAACCTGCTCTCTAAACCATTGGAAATCAGGTTCTATCCCTTTTATTATGGAAAGGCCAAAATAACTATATGGTCTAATGCAGAATGATGAACTCAAGGCTCAATGCTAGGAAAAACTTAATTTGATCATATTTGGTCTATGTGTATTATACTACACTACATTTAGGATCCAATATAACATTTCATGTTGGTTATTAGAATTGGTCCTTTGGGGAACTATCATTTAGGTATTGCACACACATGTTCTTTTACCACTATCTTATTCTTCCACTTGACTGCTCTCCCTATAATACCCTAGTCCCCACAATCTTCTCCCTTTTCTTTTTTTAAGGAAAACAAAATAATTTTTTATGTCTAGAAGAATAATTGATTATTATTTAGGATTAGCTGTTTAACAATAACTTCACAACTTTTACATTTTTACAAACATGGCACTCCCTAGGCATAGCTCACATTTATTATTCCTGTAATCTGTATCAGCCCAGCCACTGTGCATGAGGATATTTATTATTGTCCAAAATTAGCACACATTGGTGTCCTCTAAAAAAACTGTGCCACGGTAATTTAGCTACAGCATATGTCACAATAAACTTTCTCTGGCTGGCAGGTCTGCTTTCTTTGCAGACTTGACAGAATGCGGTTTTCCATCATTTGCAATGTCTTTGGAAATACCCTGCCAGCACATTATCATTCTCATCCTTGCTTTGCAGTGCTAAATGCCTTGATGAGCTGTGTGTAGCTTATTTAGCATTTAGATCTGCAACAAGTCCAAGTACCATCTGCAGACTAAAAAAAGTTTTTTTTTCTAGATCCTCTGATTTTTGAAAGTGATTTTCTACAGCATATCAAAGGATTTAAAGATTAACATAAGTTTATATCCATCAGGCACACTGTATGTGATCTTGAAAGCACAACTTAAACCCAAATAAGTTACAATAAATTGGTAAGAAATAAAAGTTTTGGCATTAAACTTCTCCAAGGCTGGTGAAAATACACTTTCATCTGTGAAGCTGGGTAATCCAGCAAATCTGGAATGGATTTACTAAAAGTAATTTGCTATTTGTTGGCAAATGTTTTCAATCCTGGATCAGGTCCATTTAAGGTTTATTGGATCACCCGGCTTCACTGATGAAAGTGTATTCTCTCCAGCCTTGGAGAACTTTAATAAATCAGGGTCTATGTATCTCATGTACTCACCATCAGTGGCTGCCTAATAGTAGTTCTGAATATTTGTAGATCATGGCAACAGCTCACCACTGATACAGTGGACTTTAGTTCTACTGTCATCAATACTACAACAGTATTATTGCAGCATTAGATCATGTGACCTAGTACTTCCTAAAACTAATGATATCTAAGGGCTACTTTACATGGGAACACAGAATCTGAAGAGTTACCTCTGCAACTGGGACTTTTAAGGCCAAAAAATATAAATTACAGTGATATGGATCAAAACCAAGTCTTTATTCAACATCATTAAAAAACATAATTGTTAAAACTTGTGAAGAAAAAATGTGAAGCAAATATTATCAAACATTCCTGTCCGGGTAACCTAAACAGAGAGGTAATTCTGTTGGTTTGACGCGTTTTGCGGAGTATATCCGCTTCTTCAGGAACAGAAAAGACAAGAACATCTGATAGATGCAGCACATAGAGCTCACCCATCTGGTGAGAGTAGTTGGGGACAGCAATTTTTGGGCAATATTTCAATCAGCAATAATCTCCAATATCAATATTTGGTCCATATTAACTATTTTCTTATATCTCCAAAAGATTCTGGAATCATCTCATATAGCCCCTGCTTTGTTGTTTGCCTCATGCCCCAGAGTCCCCACGTGGGAAGCCATATTTGGCTTTACATGGTCTTCACACTAAGGGCTAGCTAGTTTCAAGTGTTTGAGTATTTTTCAAGTGGCGCTATGTTTTTTTATGTTTTTTTTTACCATGGAGTACAACTTAAAAAAAAGTTAATATTAAAAAAAAACTTTTCTTTGCAGGCAGTTTTTCAGATGCTACATGCAGGATTTAGGGATGGTTTGCTTCCCCTGCTAACTTCATACACTTGAATTAGAACTGCTTCTCACTGCTTATACAAGCTTTTTTTAAGCTTTCGCAAGTGTTTTTTTCAAGCAGTAAAACAAAAAACAAAACAAACAAAAAAAAAAAATGCACCGCCTTGTTAACCTTTTGCAGTCACTTGATGTTTGCAAATATCTGAAAAAGCCTAGTGGTTCTCGTCTGTGGTTGACAGAAGAAAATGGCAAATGGTGCTTTTTTTTTTTTTTTACTTACTGCCAATGTGAACTAGCTATGCTCATAAAAAGGCAAGCATAATTTTAAGATGACCTTTCTTAAAAAAAAAGATTTGGCTTTGACATCAGTTTGGTTCCTGTTTGCGATACATTTATACTGACTTGTTTTAAAGGAACAAAAGCAGAAATAATCAATGTTAGCCAAACACCAAAAAAGAAAATGTAAGTTGTTTCATAAGAGCCAGTTCAATATTTAGACTTTGTATTTTACTGTTATTAAAAATGCATCACAGGACAATTTCAAAATCCAAACACACTAGACCCAGGTCAGTATTGTTTTCAGAGATATGATTTGTTTTTGATATACTCTTTTAATTTATGCTTCCAAAAAAATAAAAATGTATTTCAATGCTGCACTTTAAAGTGTGCATCACCTTTAAAGTTTCACTTTTACTTTTTAAATTTCCATTTTTGAACAGCTCCAAACTTTACGCATTAGTTTTAAGGTAAAATAGATACAGTTAAATAATTTAACAGATATATAGACTTCAATGAAGTTGGAAAATGTTGAGGAAGATAGTATGTGCTTATTTCTTTTTAGCCACCAGATGGCAGTATATGACCACAGAGAAATCCTGAACCAATAGCCTGCTATTGCAAGCAGTACCAATTCCAAGTTGCTTTATGATGCATTTTCATTAGAGATTTAATAGTCAAAAAGTACATATAAGAGCAAGACTAATAGGAGGGTAGTCTGACATTAATAATATGGCTAGATCTTCAGAAAAGTTACATTTTTTTTGTTCTGCAGGCTTTCATATGTGAATATTAAAATACTTCAAGTCAGTGAAGTGGCATAATCTTCAGGTTAAATACATTGCCACAAATATTTTCACTCTCTAATCTTTCAGATACACTTAGAATAATAATTCTCATTACTAAAGAAAAGCTTTTTGAGAACTGTTTTGCAGATCTGCTAGCTGTGCATTAAGAAGAACTTATATTGCTTTACATTTACTAGTTTAAGGGGAATCTGACACTTTTTCCTTGGCTAAGCTGAGTGTGCCAGCTTGTGCAAACAGTGGGCATCTTGACCCATTCTGGTGCTAACCGGATGTGCAGTGGGATCATCTCTATGGGTCAGACAGAGGCAGCCTTTGTTATGTTATCACCCTTTATAACACTATTGTCACACATACTGCTGTTTTACAGAAAAGAATAATACATCGCTATTTAAAATGTTATCTAGCACAAAATAAAATGTAAAATAATGTTGAAAAATCTACACGGCAAACTAACTACTAATGGAAATAGAAAAAGGACATGGCTAGATCTGATGCAGAACTGTCAGCTCCATATAATGTGGCTATGCATTATTAATATGAGCTCATTATAATTACCGGTATGTTTGTTACAGTTCAGCCGATTGAGCTCATTACTTTTTGTTGTGTTCAAGAAGATAACCTCATGCACAGCTGGCCCAGACTTAGCTCCTTTAAGACTTGTGGTAAACTGCAGCCTATTACTGCATGCTCAACTGTGTTCCCAACCATTCCTATTCAAGTGTTGGGAACCACTTTTTGTAAGCATTTGCACATGGTTGTGTTTGATTTGTGTTTGGGTTGGGGCATAGTTGCTGGAAGAAATGTGTTGCTTCTGACTGTGCTTTTGCAGTTCTGGAGAAAGAAGCACACTGCCACTGCATACACAAGGGCAAGGTGTCCAAACACCTGAGGTGCAGTGTGGTTTGCTGATCCTGGAGACATAGTGGCACATTGCTATACACCTGGAGTGGGTAACCATGCAGTTTTTGATCACAAGTATGAAAGGTGTCTTAGGACTTAGCTGGGAGTTTCTGCTTTACTGGATGTGTTATTTTTCCAGATCATACCAAAAAAGTCTGCCGTGATAGCTTGAGACTAAATGCCTATATGGTAGTCCTGGGGTTACATACGAGAGAGGGACTGTAGGTTTGTTCTTAAGTTGAATTTTTATGTAAGTCGGAACAGGTACATTATTTTAATAAATGCAATTAGGACAGATGAGCTAATCACAAACAAAGCAAAAAACAAAACACATTATGGAGCCTAGACTATTTTTTAACTTCTGGAGCAAGCTGTTCTTTGATATGCAAAAAGAAACTACTGGAGAGTTTGTCTTAGTCATTAAAGAGTTACAAGAGGTTGCAGAAGAGCTCAGTTTCAGCTGAGTTTTTAGCAAAAGATTTTTTCTGCAAGTCATGCAAACTGTCCCCTCCAAGCCTCCGTCCTGCTCATGAGAGAGCAGAGAAGCCCCGTACGTATCTAGGAGTCGTCCGTTTGTGAGATGTCCTTAACCTGGGGACTATCTGTACAGGGCTGAGCACTCAATTTCTGCATTGTTGGGCAATGTTGGGTGCCTAAGTAGCCAATCAGGAAGAAGCAGTAAAATCATGTAAGAATAGGGAATGAGCCACAAGCTCACCCATACCAGATATTTTGCATGGTTCTCAGCAGGTAAAAGGAGCAGTGGGAGAGTGAAAGAATGGTAAACATGTATCAGGCAACTCTTAAAAAATAATAATAATAATTCAGGTATTAGGGAACCCCTGACAATAATAACAAAATTCACAGCTCACAGTATATTAGTGTGGTGGGGAACAGGGACATTGCACATACATTGCTAGCCAGTGGGAAAAATGCCACCCTTACAGATAGACAAAAAATCATTGGAGTTAGTGGTAACTGACCTGAGAAGTACAAATTTTTAATTTATAAGGAGCCCCCATCAAACTCTAGAAAAAACCTAGGGTTCCATGGAACTGTAGCTGAGAAACACTGCTATAAAGTAAAACTTGAGTGACAGATCTGAGTCTGCTGGGGCTGCTGATATTACATTGAAGAGGTGTCCATCAGTCATCTCAAGGATTTTGGAAGTCTACACAAGAGTAGACACTATACCTAAAATAAGTTAAATGCATATATAGTTCTATTTTTATGATTGTTTTAAGAATGAGTCTCCTTTTTTTTGTTGAATTCCGTCTTTACCTATTTGTCATAAATAATATTAGGTAGGATCTATGGGGAATATGTAAATAGCAGTAAGAAACTTTTTTTTTTTTTTAGCATTATGTGAATAGTGGCTGGAAAGTTGGATTAACTCATTAATGGATTCATCTCACTAGTTAACACCAAAATGCTAAAATATTATTTTATTATGTGGGCAGAAGTACTTACCCTTTAGGGCATGTTTACAATAGTGTTTTGCCAGTGGTTTTTACCATTTAAAGCTGCTGATCTGGTTTTACTTCCTTTTTGCATGTGGTTGGTGGCAGCAGCGTTGCCGCACATTTTTAAACACTAAATGCAATGTCCAGGGGCGGTTTGCCATCTCTGCTGCCTCCAAAGACTTAAATCTGAACCACTTGTTACCACTTATGTATGGAAAATAAAAATTGAAATAATAAAAATAAAAAATGGAACCATTCTCCTAGGCTTTGCAGCCACTTCCAAACACCTGCACAAGCATTTGCAATTGCTTAGTGGTTGCTGCCTGTTTCTGGCTGCCAGTAGGTACCTGGGCTGAATGGGCTCCTATGATTGAAGAAATAAACCTTGTAACCACATGCATTTATAGAAAAAGTATAGTGCAAAGATTTCAATCTCCATCTATGGTTTAAAATGTTTTAAGTCACTAGCCTGAAACTATCATGTGAGTTAAAAAGCCAGGGCTATGTCAGAAATCTTGATCTACAAACGTGTTCCTGGTCAGTGGGTCAAACTACTAAAGCCAAAGGATTTTAATGTCCGCCAAGTACCTAGAACTTTCAAAGAAAAGGTCAGCAAAGGCAGCCTCCATATTTTTAAGCACAGGCTTTTCTTTATAATAATCCAGAGCATATATATTAAAGCCACTGTTCTGTAATGTGCAAGCTCAGTTTTAAACTCCTCATTGGTTGAATGCAAATATTGTGACAATCTCTAAGAGAGCATGAAAATCACAGCACAGCCATCAAGGCGTGGCGGATTGGAAAAGACATCTGTAGGCGTCAGCGCAGAGACATACTGGACTGTAAAAGCAGCTATCAACAGCACTCATAATTGAGATTTTCATCACCTGTATATAGAGCAAAGCAGTCACCGTGGAATCCGGAAGAAGGATTTCATGTTGATGAAGGTAGACTCAGAGCTGCTTCACTGCTCAGCAAAATAAGCAATTTTAAGGGCTGTGCACTCTTGCTAGATGCCTCAGCTCAATAGTGAGAGGCTGAGCTGTACTTCAATTTGAAATGTTAAGAAATTCCCCTTTTTAGAGCTCCTGAGACCAAACTGCATCAGATACAGTAGACTGATTTATTAAAAGAGCGTTCACTTCATGCATCTGTTTCTTTTTCACAGGTTTTATCCTCCTGTCTATTGTGTAATTAGAATGAAAATGTAAAAGAAAAATGTAAAAGAAAATTACACATCTGAATCTGTGCTAGAAAAAAAAAAGATTCACTATATTGTATTAACTAAGTACTCTGGAACTAAATATATCCAAATAATAATACAACACAATACCTGTCAATGAAAGAATATAAACATGCATGGAATTCCTGATACCCTAATAGAAACACGCTGGTGGATTAATTATATTACCTAAATCTGAATTAAGCAAATATTGTCCACATTTTGTATTAGTAAGTAATTCATGGTGTTCTCTGTGTATATCTTCCATATCTGTACAGCAATCCACCATAAAACAATTCCTGAAATAAAGACCAGTCAAGCCTGTTGTGCAGTGCGACTGGTCTTGTATCCACCCCCATAATTTTCTGCAGGCAGTATTGTAGTGGGAAACCTTGCTGGGTCTTTCTCATAGCTCTGCTCTCTGTACAGGTATTGTATGTGCAGCGCATTGATACCTTCACCACCATTTTACAAATCTAGGTTTGCAAGACATTTTTTCCTTATATAGTACATATATCCTTTGTGGCTACTAAGAACTATATTAATTTAGTACTTTTTGTGCCCAGAGGCCTGCTTTAGGACTGATACATAACCTCCATAAAACGTGTATATGAATTAAGTGATATTGGTGGAGTGAAATGGCTGCAAAACTAATGCTTGCATATAAAAAGAAATAGACTTTTGGTTTATACTTGGGTCACACCAATAGATGGCACTGTGTGTTCAGGTAAGTGTGTAACAAATTCTTGCTGTCAGAGACACACTTTACATGAGAAAATGGCTCCATCTACTAGAGGCCATCAAATATGCACAAAAAATAATTTGAGAGCAGGTGACATATTATGAATACCTTAAAACTACAAAACACCATAACCTGTAAAAGTAGGAAAGGTGTTACAGAATGATTTAATTTTTTCTCCCCTATAAATAAAGGTTTTAAAAATAACACATCATGGATTTTTATTCACATTACTTTTGGGGGCATTTTTATTCACTGCTGCTTATTCAATACTGCTGTATTTTGTGAACTAGGTTTATTCTTGAGTCAAAATATTTTCCTCTATGCTCTTTTTCATATATTTCTGTATAACGCAACACCTCAGTAAATATTCTCCTCATTGGTGGTCAGAAATTGTCTAATCCCAGCACCATATATACATAACAATTTTTTAGTTTCTATACAGAAACATTGGATTTTTTGGCATAACCAGGACTACCATTAAAAATGCATACATATACTTTATTTTGATTCAAAGACATCAGTATAAAACATCTTTATAGATATCCACATATGATTCCACACATGGATTGCAAAGATGGTAAATAATTAATAAACCAAGGCATTCCCATTGTTATCCATTCTAGTAATTAGCATCAAATTATAAAAGAGGAAACATTTCTATGGTCAGAGACTTCAAATGAGCCTCTTAGATGTGCTCAACCATTTCACAGCATTAAAAAGGCGCTTTGTCAAAAGATGAAGGAAGGAAGGTGATGTATATAGACGATTCATTGGTAATAAACGGCAATTTCATCAATACATAAAAACTTTTCAAGCCCTCTTCTGGACTAACTCGCCAGCCACTATTGTACATGATATGATCACCACCTTAGACACAGCAAAAAAACAGACATGTTTTGTGGGGTTTAGAAAGTGTGGGCTTTAGAAACATAACAGACTCTTAGATGGAAAGGACATCTTTTTGACTACAGGAGCTGTGTATAGGGCGAGCGGCGTTCCACATATCAGAGCCAATCTAAATTGACCCTATGTATTCCTATATTCTTTTTAGGTAAAATATGTAACTCAGTTTATATAAAGATTGGTCTGTATTCAAGTATAAACTTTTTTGTCAAGCAATTTTAGTATGTTTACAGATATTAATATAAGACAGTAAAATATTGATATTATACTGAGAGTATTATAGCATACAGGGGTGTAAATATAGCCATAGCAAACTATTTGACTGCTATGTGGTTCAGAAATACTATAATGTCAAATGACCCAGTGCCATTTGGCAATATAAAGATTTTTGCAGGTAGTAAGAGCAATACATTTTCAGTTCAGTTTATATAAAATGAATGCATATACTATTTGTAAGGCTCTATATAATTACATTGTAAAGACGTTTTGATTCACAGGAAGCATTTCTTCGAAATTAGGGACAAGAATTAGGAATGGGGGGAGTTGAGGGGGATCCATCATGGCATGGTGATAGGGTCCTATCACACTAGCTCTAAATATATACCTTATATAAAGTAATTTGGGATCCAATCATGGGCTTACGTGGCCCTTTTAAATGTGACTGTCTTTACTAGCTTCAGGTACTCTAAGGACCAGCAACATAAATCTGAGAAATTTCAGAGCATTCAATATTTCTCAATTATTTTTGTATGTTTAACATATACTTATTTACTTTTACAACACATGCATTGACTTTTTCCACAGGTACCCCTACTTTTCCCTTTTCTTTTGCTAGACGCTCACTTTTAATTTCCTAACATTGGGGAATTAGAATTCTAAGAGGGCAAGCTGGGTTAGAGATTAGATTTTAATGGCTTGTTATTATGAACTATTGTTAATTAGTGTGACATTTGTGACATGTGGTTGGACTGTATTGACCAATGTGCCTGTAGTAGTTAGTGTTAATTTGATACAAGTGCCAAGAATTTTTAATGTGTCATTAACTGTCAAATAGAACTAAAACAAATAAAACTAGAACTCATCATGTATTTTAAAACAGTTTTATGTGTATGTATATATTTATGTTCTAGGGGAAAAAAACTTGTAAATATGGTTATTATCACCTAAAAAATACATATTTACGGGTCAATACATCAACATTTAACAGGCAAAATTATGCAGCAAATAAATTCACAAGCTTTATTGTCTAACTTTATATTATTAATAAAATGACCACATACTGTATGTGTTAAAAAAAAAAAAGATCAGTTTGAGTTTTCTAATTAGAAAACTGTAGTAATTATGGAAAAATGTAATCCAATCTGGGAATCCTTTGTCATCCAATGTAAAAATGAGTGAATGTTAGGTTGGTATTATAAATAGATGTAAATAAATAGATGAGAAATAGGTGCATTCAATAGTTAAATGCTTATTTTATGCTAAAAAAAACATTGACACACCACTGTTTTTTGTTTTTTTATTTTTTGACACATGTATATTTATTATATATCTTTTTACACAATTCAATGTTCTTTTCAATTCTAAACAAAATATTTTTTTTATTTTATATTTTCTATTTGATTGTTGTGCTTGTGAAGAGCTTAAAAAGCAAAACTGACATTTTTTTTTCTTTTCTTTTTCTTATATTGACACTGAAATTCCAAGTTTAAAAAATGCATGCATGCAAACTTTGGAAAGTGTATTTTTGTAGCTTTTTTTTATATGTTTTGCATCTATTGTACAGTCACAACGTAAGACTACAAACTCTACCAACTCTTCAAAAGATGCAAAGATTAGTGATTAAATGCTTTTTAAGTCATTATGCAACTATATCTGTGTAAGAGGGAAAGCAAATCAATGTACAAAATAATAGTGTGGCCCCTCACAGTCCTGCCCTGTGTTTTTCCTTCTCATTTGGTTGGCAGTGGCCTTTGGTAAAAATATTACCATATAGCTGTTAAAAGAGTAGGTGAGAGGGAGGATTCCAATGAAGAACGGAACTCCCATGCTAAATGCCCTATTAATTCTTCCTACTGAGAACTTGCTTAAATAGAATGACTATACTACTGCAATCAGACAATAGTAACACTGTCATCAGCTCCCACGAATACTAATAATGCTAATTATAATAATTACTAATCATAATTTACAATAATACTAATTTCTAATCATAATAGAAATTACTCACAATGGCCTATGAATACACAAAATATGAATTTAGCATAACATAACAGATGCTGAACACTTTATTTAGAACTTGCAAATTGTGAGTGTTTGAAAAAATAAAACATAATTTTGCCCTGTTTTAAAAATAAATACAATTTACTAGAACAGAGACTTACAAAATTGGTCTATGCAAGTTACTATAAATTATTGTGGTTTTCCTTAAAACAATGGTATGTTCTCAAAAAGAAGCCACCTTATTTTTTACCCACCTTAATTATAGTTTCCTCTCCATGAGATACTAATCAGATTCTCAGATTCATGCCTGTCCTAAAGATATAATTATTATTGGACCATATTTATACATTAGGCCTAATAATGTGTAATGTTTATTCAGTTTAATAGGTAAGTGAGACAGCATACCATCATATATATATTTTTTACCATCATTTAGAACAATAAAAAAAACTTTTTGCATAAAAAATCACCACAAGTTATTTACTAGTTTTGCTAAACAGAGATAAAACCAACTGCCTGGTTACTTGGATACAATCAGCCTTCTACTGAAAAAATGGACACCAAAGGAATGTGCCAATCAAGGATACAGTTACCTGGCAATCAGCTGTGGATTTTAAAGTGTCTACTCGGCTTGAATCATTCCTCCATAGCAAACAGAAAAGCAAAGTAAGGACAAAACATATTTCATGTCTTTGGCAACAAGGTACAACAGTGTGTTGAACTTAAAGCTGATCTCCGGATAACCTCCATTAAACCTCCTTACCCTCCCTATAACTCTGTTTAGACAATGGCAGCCATTATTTTCCTTCATGCTTGAACCTAACTTGATTGAATTGATATAGAGAGCAAATATTAAACACAAATAATTTATTAATTTAAATATATTTCTTCCTCTGCATATAGAACATATTCTGATCTATTGATAACCTTTCTTTGCTGATCTTTGAAATCCAGGTCACCTGCTTTTTTTTTTTGGTCACTGCAGTTTGGTAACTTGTTTCGTTTATTTTTGATGCTTTTAACCCCACTGTGATATACCTTAAGCTGAGTTTAGTGCTGATTGCCCTGTCAAAGCCTTCAGTGTGAAAGATAAGGTTCAGTAGGCATGTCTTAATTCTCATATCACCTCAGTGATTCTTCTGACACCATCACCTTTTATCGTATTCTCCACTTTCTTCATCCATCTTCTCTCTCTGCTTACTTACTCTTGATTTTTTTCATTGGGATACTTGCAAAATAATAAAAGTTCAAACTAGTATAAGATATTTAGTACGGTGTTTCTCAATTCTCCCCTCAAGTACCATTACAATGTCATGTTTTCCAGACCAGAGAAAACAAATATTAAACAGTGTTAAAAGGACACCACTGATTACTCCACAGGTAAATCTGTGAAGAGCCTTGGGAAATATACAATGGTAAGCTAGCCATACAATATGGAATATTTTCTATTGATTAGACTAAAACATCTGATCAATGAAAATTATTTATAATCCTGAAATCAATATTGGCATAATATCAATTGAAAATTAACTGGGTAAAGCATTTTTTTGGTGATTGTTTGACCATTGTATTTTGGAATTGAAACTACTTTTGTGTTATGATCTTGTTTTCAAGGAGGTATAATGGTAAACTCAATTATATATTTAAATATATATATATATATATATTTATATATTTTATATACACAGGTTGACAATCGAAAATCAGGCCATCGATAATCCATTTCTTTCAGTTTTACGGCATAAACTTTGGATCACATTTTCAATACAGGGACTGTAGTACACTGTTTGGCCACTAATGTTTTGATGGCGCTGTTCTGCAGAAACAGCTGCTAGGTCTTGCTTGCTAAACTAAATACATGTTGAGACGTCATTGCTGCCTGTTTCCTGGAACTGTGCCAGATGTCCACGGTGCTGCGAGAGGAAGGCTGGTCTGTGTGTGGAGGTAAGTATAAAAAAATCCAGAATTTTAAAAAATCTGGCACTCCTCAGGTCTTGAGGTTTTTGGATTTTTGATTGACAACATGTATGTATGTGTATATATATATATATATATATATATATATTTATATAATCATATGTATATCTAGTATTGAACAAGTAGATGGAACATTGAATTCTTTTAGTATTCTCAATTCAATTGAATTTTTCAAAAAGATTGTAATATTGATCGAAAATATCAAGAGAAAATGGCATAGCGTATGCCTATCATTAGGACTGGCAGTCCAGGCACTGGCATGTCAATAGTGACAGAATTGCTAACAGACCATTTACCTTCATCTATGGTATTGCATCCTTGCTGCAGATGTCCTTTGTTTACTGTTTATCTCACTAGTGAGCAAAGCCTTGAGTATTGGTCATGGTGTTGTGGGGCTATATCACACAGATATTTAATTTACTCACAAATAATTATCCTTAACTTTTATGTTGCTAAAAAAATATAGCTGCCGTTTATGAAAGATCTCTATGATAGTAATATACCAATCTGTTGCTTTTTGGCTGAACAACTGAATCTTTCCAGCATTTGAACTAGCTACAGAATTGCCAGCATCTAAAAATATTTACATTTCCCAGTGCAGCTTCTAGACACCATGGAACACCAAATGGTAGATCCATTGAAAAACTTTGTAGCCAGAGACAAATTTCTCAAGACACTGAGAAGAAAAGTTGTGTGACCTTCGCTGTAAACTCCATTGAGGACTATAGGCTAATCTTGTTATTCAGTTCTGGCCAACTGTAGTGTAATACGCAAGCTATTGTCAAACCAAACGCAAAACCAATGCCAAAATAATATTAAAATAATACCAAAAAACAAACAAACAGTATCTCTCTATATAAAGAATTGTCACTCCACAACAGATTCAAACTGAAAAATGGCTGCTTTGAAGCCACCCTCTTATTTAGGGGAGGCTGGATCACCCAGTTTCTTCAGCTTGATATCTCTTGTGACACAAGTCAAATGTTATAAACTAAATTATAATATATTCTTCATTTTTCAGGTTCCTGACCTGCAAACACTCTGGGGGAACAGTAACAGTATCGTCAAAGAATATATATTTCAGTTGATGCTTTCTACTTTTGGATTTTCTTTGGAACTCCTTCAAGATGGCCCTATGATTTTACCAAAGTCAACAAAACCTTGCAGAAAAACAACAACCTGATGGCCTCCTTTCAAATCAGGCAGAGAAATTCAGAAGAATTTGACTATCCTGGATCTCCACTAATCTGGACAACACATAAAAAGCACATTATGGATAATGAATTACTGTTACAATCAACCTAACTTTAGATTGCTCACATCCACCATAACACTTGCTAAGATACCTTTTTTCTATACAGATTTCTTAAATGAAATGTAATTAATCTTTTACTACTTCTTTTTATTTAATCTAATCCCCCTTGTGAATTTATAAAGGGAATTGAACAAAGCTTATGCTACATTGCATAATTTAGATCCAAATTATTGTCACACTGTACTGCAATTTTTGTGATGTAAGCATACTAATAACATGTTTTATATGAACACACATTCAATAAAAAATAATAGCCCTATAATTTGCCCAAGTAAACTAGTATACATACAGTGCCATAACACCATTACATTTTACAAATTGGGGCTTTGTTGTGTATATCCCACTATACACACACAGCTTTGCATCTGCCTGACTATACCTAAAATGTTTAATTTATCAGCTAATTACTTTCCCTTAATTACCTTGATAAAACTAAAAGACTTCTAAGTTAAGTTATCTAGGGTATAATCAAACACATTTCTTTGAGAGAATTTTGCAATGATGGGTCTTGCCTTCTCAGTCTGCAACCAGTTTAATATACTAAACTAGCAATTAAGCAATTAGAATGCAAGTGTGCATACTTCTAATTTCAATGATACATCTTACAACAGGATCCATAAGTCGAGATTTCCTGACATGCTACATGTTGTGAAAAGTGGCCAACTGGGATGATTCAGTCACGGAACTATTTTAAATAATGTCTCATTACCAAATAATTACACATGTGGTGATTCCCTAAGATTACTGACAAATTAAAGATGTGCTTCACATATTGAATTAATGAAGTCAAGAAATAAGATTAGTTTAATTTTAGAAACAATGAAAAAAATGAAAAATAAAATTCCAAATTTACATAGCATATATAGGCTATAGTAGTTTTGTACATATGTTCAATATTACAGTCACATTAATTTTTTTCAACAGTTTCAATCACATTAATAATAAATATTTTGTATTTTTTTTAGCCATCTTTAGTCTCACCAGACTTTATCAGATAGATCAGTCTGAACTTTAGTCAGACATAGTAAAAAAAAAAAAATAGACAAGCTTCTACTGCAGTGCTCTGGGAATCCTTTGTCATGTAATAAATCATTGTTTATAAAACAAATATTCATTAAATATAGTCTGTGGTGTCACAGCATTACCCCTTGGACTGAAAGGATGTGTTTGCTACAGTCATGGAAAAAAATAAGTGGTTAGATGCTACTGGTTGGTGCTCATCTAGGGATTAAGGGGGCAGACATGAAATGACCATAAAGACTGTCAAACTTAATTTAGGGTGAAGACAGGGGCAGGCAACTGTTGCACAAATACTGAGGTGTTGGGGGCATCACCCATTACTAAAATTATGGTGAGTAAAGGTGAGTCTGGTGTTGGGCATTATAGGACTACAACCTCCATTATTCATATGAGATGGTACATGGTACAAGCTGCTCTGTTTGAGATGTTGATATGCATGCTACAAGCTCTCATTTGTGAGATGCTAATGTGCATGAACACAACGTAAGGTCTTGTCTCTCTACTAGCTTTGAAAAAGTTTCAGACTGCATATCAAGGTAGATACAGTATGCTTTGGCTTTGCTTCAGTATCACAAACAATAAGGCAACATGGGGCAACACAACTTTCATGCAAAATAAAGCAGTGCTTCATTAAAAATAATGCATTGCAAAGCAAAACTAAATAATCCATACAGACTATTCATTTCCTTCAAACAAAATGCTTTTGCATTGTATTTTGGATGCTTTTTAAAACACTGTTTAAAGCAGGGGTCCTCAAACTACGGCCCGCGGGACGAATACGGCCCGCTGAGGTTCTCCATCCGGCCCCCCCGGCTGCTGAGGCTGCTTCTCCTGCCTGAGCTCTGGCTGCCTGCCATCTGCACTCCAGGGAACTCGGTCACGTGACACCACTGTTGCCGGGGTAACGCTGGAGCTGTCCGGCTGAAGCCATCAGGCAGAGAAGAGACTGAGCAGAGAAGAGACTCATTGCTGCCTTCATTCCCTGCTCACTGCAGGACAAATGTACATGATCAAAGTACATTTGTAAATAGTATAAACATACTATGCACATTGATCATGTACACATGTGCTGCAGTGTGATCCAGCCGATGTATGAAGGCAGCAGTGAGTGACAGGTAGCAGACACTGACAAAGTTTTTTTAGCAGCCCTTTTTTAATTAATAAAAAGTGTGGGGTAGTGTTGGGTGTAGGGTAGGGTGTATAAAAAGAAGCAAATTAATGAATTGCTTGAGATTGTTCATTTGCATGGAAAATGCAAGATAAATTTGCATTTTCAATACACACAGTGAAAATTCAAATTTATCTGTGCATTTTCCATGCAAAGGAATAATCTCAAGCAATTTTAAAGCCAAAGTAAACGCCACTTTTTTTTTTAATGATCGGCAAGTGTGCTGTGCATATAGTATTGTTCTTTCGTGTTTTTTATACAATAAATACGTTTTGTGCAGTGTGCATAAGAATCTTCTCCTGTATGGCCCCCCGACAGTCTGAGGGACCGTGAACCGGCCCCCTGTTTAAAAAGTTTGAGGACCCCTGGTTTAAAGCATGCCTGAAGTAGTACAGACTTAGGGCCTGATTTATTAAAGCTCTCCAAGACTGGAGAGGATAGATTTTTTTAGGTGAACCAGGATGTTTCAAAAAACCTGGAATGAATCTAGTGCAGGATGAAAACATTTGCTAACAAATAGCAAATGATTTTAGGAAATCCATTCCAGGTTTGATGGATCACCCAGCTTCGCTGATGAAAGTGTATCCTCTGCAGCCTAATAAATCAGGCACTTAGTCTAGAAAGAGTGAATCCGCTCAAATCATGTCCAAAATCTGCCTGTTTTGAGACAAACTGTTCTATGAAAAAAAAATCCTAACTCCATCTTAAAGCCATTCTTTTCTTTTATTTATAGGCTTCTTTGCTACGAAAGACTTCTGCATATTTTGCATGTCTATAAACATTTCATTGAAGACACATTGACTTTGGTATGCTGCAAAATGAGTCAACTGTACACACATAGATAAATATCCCAGCTGCAATGAATTTAATTGTTCATGCAGGCCTAGGTTTACAACAAATGTCAAGATTAGTATATAATTTAACATATAACTTCAGCTGCCACTGTGCTGGATCTACCGATCGTTGCACCATTTTTCCCATATGTGCTCCGTTTGAATTGCCTGGATTGTTGAAAGGTTTACTTTAGGCTTTACCAACACTGCATAAACTGTCCTATGCCTGCCATAAATTACCTTAATTCCAGAAGTAATTAGTGAATAAAATGTTCACAGATAATCTGTAAAGTTTGCAACAAATGTCACCACAAGCATTAATCTCTTAAGTGAGGTTTACCCATCAATGTTTTCCCAATACAATGGTTGTATTAAGCTAGCCAGGTGATTTTGTATCTAAAATACCGACATGGGGATTGATTTACTAAAGGCATATTAGCTGTTCACATAGCAAAGTGCGTTATCACACTGCAAGGAATATTTCCCTTACCTTAGTAAATATGATGAAGCTCTGCTGACTCCAACCATCTAATAATATTCAAGGACAATTCCTGTTTTATTAGATTTCCTTGCACATATTTTTTTGGAAAGTAAGTTTTCATCACAATTATTAAGTGAAGTTTCTTTATTGTGTCTTCAAGAAGCAGTCATGTAACCTGGACCTGCGAATAACTACATTCAAAGTCCATGTTGATAAATTCTGAATGATTTTACTATGACAATTTCAACTTAGCCTTGTCATCAATGGGTTAAACCAAGCTCATGCAAGATTAGGCTTTTACATGTTGCTGAGCACCAACAACTCATTAGCAAAAGGCTTGAAGATTTGTCATCAACTTTCTGAACTGAAATCAGCGTATTGCAAATGAAGCATTTGACAGCAAGGAGTTAAATCACTTGGTAAGAAGAATAATCTTTTTTTTATGAGCACTGAGATTTGTAACCAGTGGTTGATGCATCTCAATATATAACCTAAATGAACACGGAGACATTATACAAGCCCTGAACGGTCACAGTATGAAATCAGTCAACATAATTTTATAAGCTTGTGTCCAATATGCATTGAAAGTCTCGATTCTCAGTTAAGTGTGTATGACAAGATTATGGTGTGTATACTGAATTGATGTGGCTGTTTAGCAGCGACATGGAATGTTCAGGTAATGTCTCTATAAGCTGTGTCATTTTATCTTGGCTACACATTACATGTCCAGGCCTATTTATTAAGGTAGTGTAAGGTGCTACGACTATCTGTAAAACACAATACCATGGCAACTAGCAACTTCCTTTTATTTATCATCTTATTACAGTGACCTTAAATCTGATAGGAAGAAAAAATTAAATTACCTTGCTTTCTAATAAACAACACCTTATAGATGCCATTTCTGCATTGCATTTCTATGTATGAAATTCTATAGAATTAATCAAGTTGCTTGGATGTCCTCTCACAACAAACATGAAGGTTAATAAAATTATTTAAATATCACTAAGTAAGCACCTCAAATTTAATAATTGGCAGGCCACTCTCTATTGGAGGGATTTGGAACGACCCTTTGGAATATGCACCCTAAACCTATTATTGCCTATGTATTTTTTATCCTTATCTGTACATGGTTCCATAAACATAAGTTAAGGTTTTAGCTAACCATGGCCCTTCAAGCCCCTCTCAATGTAATCTGGTCCCACTTATTGTCCATCACTGCATACCACATCATTGCTTCCCCCAGGGTTCCCAGGGAGGCCCCAGATAAATTACGATCCTACTTGCAATGCAGGGCGGGGGGTACCCAGTATGAAGTAAATATTTATATATACCCAGGGCATTGCTATAATTAATCCTAAATTAAACAGACCATGAGA
Organism: Pyxicephalus adspersus; assembly: GCF_032062135.1. Classification (NCBI taxonomy): domain Eukaryota; kingdom Metazoa; phylum Chordata; class Amphibia; order Anura; family Pyxicephalidae; genus Pyxicephalus; species Pyxicephalus adspersus. The sequence goes on along the minus strand of NC_092862.1, from coordinate 100,050,126 downwards.
AAACTGGATAGAGAGGTGCAAAGGGGTATCATATTTGTAACACCATACTTGGTTTAGGAGAAATAAAGCAGATAAAATATTGTTAAGATATTAAGATATTATTAAGATAAGATATTATTTTAGTAACAGATACAACAAATCTCAAAATAATAATAACAGTGGGGTGCATCTGTGCCTAAAATATGGACCTAAACAATGTACATATTCATAACAACCAGCATAAGAACTTTAACACAAACTACCTCTGTACTTATATATCAAGGTATGTCAAAGGTTTTTACAGATTACAGCAAACATTCTACAACAGTAGTAGTCAATTTAAATATTAATGAGGGCTTCATGCACAGCCCTTGACACCCCGAGAGAGTAACACGCTAGCAGGATGTGGTCATGCAGTGCATTAAATTACGAAGCCTATTCAAAAAGGAATTTTAAAGCACCTTCTGATTGAAAATGTAAAAAAGTAAAATAATCTTATCATTGGTATCAGTGGCTATAATATTAACCCTCCAAATTGGTGTTGGTGCAGCAATAAAACCCCCACTTTGATGTTGATGACCAAAATAATAGCTCCCACATTTGTGGCTGCAATGCAGTTGTGCTACTCTTCATTTCTGTATGACAAGGGAGGTTAGGTGAATATAGTTCCACATGGAGATTTTAGTTAGCATTGGTGCCATTACTATCCAGTCATGTTTTTCCAGCCTGCTGATAACAGTCAATGGTGTTTCTAGTGGAAAACTATTTTATTCTTGGTGTTCCCCTTGAGGTGAACAGAACATGTCAGGTAAAACAGAATTTTCACAACAGTATCTATGATTATAATAAGGAAGAGTTTTACAGCAACGTAGTTCATTGTATTGAGTGAGCTGAATATTTTACCTGCACTCTACCTTGGAAATTATATTAAGGTTAGGGTCAATAGAAAATTACTTATCCAATTAGTGTATTGAACAAACAAAGATATTGTGCCCTTTCCTGTTTTAACATATCTAACATAAGAATTTTATTATACATGTAATGGTCGTAGGCACAACATTTTTCATGTCGACTCCACTACGACTAAACCCCCCTGTGGAATCTCTATAATGAGAACATATTATTAGCCTCGTAGTTGGTGGTTTGAGACCTCAGCACAGCAGAAAGCATTTTTAACAAAAATTACCATTTAGGTTGTTTATTTTAGTCCTGCAACTTTAAACATGATTGATTTGCACTTTTTCAGGCCAATTACAATCTCTAGAAATCACATTCCTCAAAGCTGTGTGCTTCTAATTAAAAAAAACTCATTAAAATACATTTAAATCTCTTAAGAGGAATACATTTTTTTCTCACGGCTTGTGGAACTGAAAACTTGGCAAATGTTGTTGGATGTGAGATGATGTGAGAGGACCAGTGGTTTATCTTTGAGCATATTAGATTTATAAAGTGCTTAGCTGTTTTACATAATATGGATGGAGAAATGTGGGCTGTTTAAAAGGCTAATAAAACTAAAATAATTTTCATTGGTATTATCAGAGGGATAACTACAGTTCATCTTGCTTTATTGCAACATTTTGATGGGGCCCTGGCTCTCTCCATGACATCTAGGAATGTCAATTAAGACAATAGTTAATTTAATTACATGGTCAAACTATGCCTAAATCATGCCCAGGTAGAAGGAAAACAGTATAGTAAGTTCACTTTGAGTGACCAGTTCTGTGCGTAGAAGTTGGCAAAGCCTAAAAAGATTGAAAAGCAGCAGTCCTGCAAAAAAACTTTACATTTACTCTGTAAATTAACAATTTTAAGGACTTTTTTGGAATACAGAATCTTAAACCTTGTACAGATGTTTGATGAAAGTCATATGACTGTCGCTGGAAATTATCTTTTGTTGCTTACAGTGACAGATGAATGAACAAATGCTGTACACACAAGCCATATGAAGATGGGAAGGGAAGAACAAGTAAGCAGCACTCCGCTATGCTCTTTTGCATAGAAATGCATAGTGGTCATTCCCGATCTGTCGTTCATCAATATGCCGTGGCATGTACATTTGTCTCAGGTGACTTTTACCTGGTGTGGGGTGCAAACCAATTCACACATGGTGTAACCAAAAGTGATTTGTGACTAATGACCGCTCTGGATCTGGGTTAAAGATATAGTACTGAATCAAAGAACTGCCATGTTAAAGTTGGCTCAATAAACTCTTTAATGAAGCCCTCTCCCCCCAATGGGACCCATAGCAGGTGTCTGGGCTGTTATGGATTTGGTTACAACACTGGTCACTTCATTTTAAACCCAATACATGAAACTACAGTGAGAGCTCACATATTAATAAGGTAAAAATGGCACTCATTTAAAAGGATGGCATTTTGGGTTATTTTAGAAAATCCAAAAAGGTAAAGGAATACATTTAAAGGAAAATCCAACTTTTGTCATGTTGTTTTAGAATTATTATTATTAATAATGCCAAAACCAACATATCTAACTGTTCACACTTTAAGTAATGGAAACTTTTAAAACTAATTACAATTTATTGTTTATAGCTTTAGGACCAACTACCAGTATTTTTAAATGGGGTTTGTTCTGGGTGAATGGATCTATGCAGTTTTGCACCAAGGATTGTTCTGAGGCTATATTATTCACAGGACATGGAATATCATGCTATAAAATATCACACTAAAGCTGTATGAAATGCATTAGGGTTGATTTACTAAATGCATTTAGGCTGTTCATATAGCCAAATGAATTATTACCCTGAAAGGGATAATTCACTTTGCTTAGTCCAATCCAATACCATCATGAATGGGACAAATATTCACTTTGTAAAGAATGCCAAATCATGTGCAAGTACATAAAAAAAAACTTATGACTTTTTCTTGCATGTAATTGGGTGGTTGAAGTCTGCAAAGCTTCAACCTCATTTACTAAGCTTCCTTGTAACTTAAGTAATGTAACGTAACGTAAAGTGAACCACCTAAACTCATTTATTGAATCACCCCCACTCACTCTAATAGACCAAATTCTTGGGATTAGACTCAGACCTGGATGGAGGGAGACAGTTCAGGATGAGTTCTCTGTGGCATGTCTTGCTTAAATTCACAGGGACCTAAAACAAGGTGAACTTGATGAGTGAATTATTTAGAGTGAGTGAAATAATGGCAACTTGTACATAGGTCAATCTACAGGTAAAAGTGACACTAATATTTCAATATTTTATGATTATATCTTTTGTGATTATACAATATGAGCACCCCTGTGCCCCTTTGTAGGAGGCGACCACTTTTTTAGTGGTAGACGCTCAGTATAAGTTGCAGACCCCATAAGCCCTACAATAACTGTACATTTTAGTCAGTCTTAGCTAAGTTTTAAAATGCATTCATTTTCAGCTTGTTAAAAGTCTGTTTTTAGCCAAATGATTAAAATTCTGAACGAGAAGTGCCAATTTGAAACTCCATTATGTGATTAAGCCAAGTTATTAATGAAGATACGAAAAAAAAAAAAACATCTGAACAGTATCACTTTTCATATCTCCAGAGAGAAATATCGACATTAGTAACTGCTGCTTCTGTGGCTCAGGGACAGAATCTGCTCAGTATTACAGGTCATTTTTATACTCCTAGTTAAAAAAAAAATAAACCTTATAAATTTATGACATTGGAGGTCATGAGAAACAAGCCAGTAGTCATTTTATTAAGATAATGCATAAAAGCTTTTACAAAGATTACTATATTATAGGTAAATTAAGTTCAGAAACTTGTTGCTATACAGGTAGAAATTAACAGTAAAATTTGACCAGGCAGGTATGAAGAATAAAAGCTTGTCCAGGAGTGAGTGGTTTTGTTTAGCAATGGATGCCCTACCCTGGACAAGCCTTCATTCTTCCGTGTTAAAAAAATTGTTATTTTCATATAGTACGTATTTACCGGTACATACTGACATGGTTCCTTGTTATGCTCCATTCATACTTTATGAACTACACTATTACAATAATATAATTGAGGTACCACTACATTTCTAGTTATATGCTTTATTGAATCATTTTTGCTCAGAAATGATTTGAAATAACTTCATCTCTTTTAAATGCCGGTTCCTGGCCTTCACGTCAGTGCTCTGTACTGTCAGAGCTGAGTAACGGAAACACCCTGCAGTACAAGCGCCTTCACAATTTTTTTTTATGTTGAAAAAAGGGAGGTGGATGTCTGACCAAGTCTGTTACTGAGAGTTGACTACAGAATGCAGTGGGCCCAACTATGGTGCCTGTTGGACTGCAAAATTGTATTCAGCCACAACTAAAACTCAAGGTAACATTAGGAAATTTATGAGTACAATGTTCATCTGCATCCTTGATAGTGTAACGTCTCCCCACATCCTGCCTCTGCAACAGTGGAAATCAGGGGATCACTTTCCATTGACAAAAGAAGAAACATCAGTAAATATAACAATACCTGATCCCTTCCACTGGTAGGAAATTAGGAGAAATCTCCCTGATAGGTCTGCAGGCCAACAGTAAAAACCCAGTAGAGTTACCATCCTTACCCTTTTTTGCAAAAACTAAAAATGTTGACTTTTGCCTTATTACTTTTTTGTTAAATTACACAGTCATTGTTCAATAGTAAAAAAAAAACAAACACATTAACTAATTATCAAAATTAACATAACATGAAGCCAAACATTATTTGGCTTTTGCTATCCTTAAATTTTCAGATCATGTAAGGAAATATGGTATCTGAGTATCAATGACAAAATGCTAAGCACTTTTTCCCTACTTGCACAATCCAATGCATGCAAAGTACAAGATTCCTTTTTATTTATTCAGCATTCAAATGATTGGTCATGGGGGTTTGATGAGTGGTTGAGTGGGTTTATCAATGATAACTCATTCAAGTTGAATCGGTTAGTACATTGCTACCCCTAGCTATTATGTTTCTATTAACCTTTTATGAATAATACACAGTGACTAGATAATCACTAAGTAATAGATATGCTTAAAGAGTTACAATTTTTTAAATATATTAAATTGTATCCTTTTAGTACACTTGTGCCCTTTTCAGTACTGTAAAAAAACCGTAGCAATGCCCAAGTGGAAGTGTGCGTACATAACCATTAGAGAAGTGCAATGACTTGGGTTATGCAGTGTTCTGCTTTGCGAAAACTACAGGCAGAGCTTTAAATGGACAATTCCATTCGGAGTTCACACTAGCTTGTCCTGATCTAATCTGCTAAGGCTTCTATTCCCAGGTGTTCCCTGCAGACAACTGGCTCAGTAGAGGAACCGAGCCTGAAAATAATACTACAAGGAACAATACATTCACAGACACATGGACCCACCATATGCTCCTGCACAAATCCTGACACCATGTCAATTTGCTGTGGATTGCCATTTTTGCCATATGCTACCTGTATTTGTGCCATTTTGTCTTGGTAATGCTTATCAAGTATTGCTACCTCCTAAAACACACTACTAGTGTATTCCTCAAAATGTCACAGAAATAACAGATTATCTATGTAAATCAATGCCAAATGCAATCAGTATTACTCAGTTCTCTTATAATTAAAGAAACAGCAAAGATGTGCAAACAGAAAGAGATTTGTTGAATAGTAACAGATGTTTCTTTGCAATGCATTACGTCTGATTGAAATTAAGCTTCTTTTCCTAAGGCAAGGTGACACATGAGTCACCAAGCTCAATTTGGGTCTCTTACTGTTTGTAGCAGCAGTTTTGTTCATGCTAGGGGATTTGACAAAACATGCTCTGATATGATTACTTTAAGTGTAACTCCAGTCGTACATTTCTTTTAAAGCTTTAAATAGGATGGGAAAGATTAGAATTGAATCTCTGCTTTGTAGCTTTACCAATGGTTAATGTTACCATCATCATAAAGGTTGAAAGGTTAAAAAAGTTGGCAGTGATCTCCAATTAAATCTGAAATGGTTCTTAAGATAATCCTTTTGCCCTTTTTTGGGGATATTTTTTTGGTTTTAAGTTGTTTTAGAATATAAGTACAATGCTTACATAATCTTTTAGTCATATGAAATGACTATTTTTACTGACAATGGAAAAAAGAGGTATGTTCATAGAAAACAATGGCTTTTTGCCTTTGCCACTTATAGGCAGTTACCTACTATGCCTAATGTTAAGTCTAGCCCCGACTGGTGCCGTTTGCTTTAGAGCTATCTTCCCTAACCAGGGTTCCGTAGAACCTTAGGGTTCCTTCAGAGGTTGCTAAGAGGTTCCCTGAGCAATAAGCTATGGTGGATTGATCTTTTGCTCACAGTGGCCACCATTTTTAAGATGATAATTTTTTCATCCAATGTAAGGATTCACTTCTACCCTGACCACCAACAAAAGGCGTAACCAGTTTCATCCATCAATTCAGTGGTTTTTGTTCCCCTGACCACAAGTGTAAGGGGGGTACAAATATTTTTACTGTATGTGTGTTTCTTTTGTGACCATTATAATTATTTTAATTTTGGAATATGTATTTTATGTACAGATCAGGAGAACTTTTGGGTTATTGGATGCTGCCTAAGTGTAAAACTTTTTTTTTTCAACGTGCTAATCATATTACAATGTTCCATGAGCTGTAAATAAATTTGTTTTTAGCAAAGGTTCACTGAAAGCATTTTTTTCAAAGTATTCACAAAAGTTAAACAAGTTGAGAAAAGCTGCTTTAGGATAAGAAAAAATCTTGCATTTATTGTCAGTCTGAAATCAATTTGCAATGTGTTTGAATAGGGCAATTTAAGTACTAGTGGCCATAATTGCAATCAAACACTGCCCGCATATGAACATATTCCAATTGCAAGCAGAGCATTTGAGATCCCTTCGTGTTACTTTACAAATGCATATCAGATAAAAAAAGAAACACACAGGCCCTTACATTTATGGTCTAAGGTGCTGCAGAAATCCAGCTCACTCCTTTTTAGCTTAGCCTGCAGAAGCTACTGTGGAGGCACGCTGGACTAGCATGGACATTAAATACGACATTTCAAATACACCCTTTAACAGCCTTATGTTTACTTTACAAAAAAGTTCTTTCCTTGTCCTTGATGAGTTTTAACATCTGTGTCTAATTGTAAATCACTAAGCTTTCACTAGCAGATGCTGCACTCTTCTCTTTCATGTATCATCAGCAGCTGTTTCTAAAATAAAGATCATTTGCATTTTCCTTTAGAGTTACCTTGCCCTGGTGCTTTAAAGTATAACAGCACATAAAAAGTAATGTCCTTTTCCAATTGTCTTCACATCTGTATTTAAAACTGTAAATAGCACTCCCTATCCCTATGGGATATGCCATTATGTAGATATACTGTACTTACCATGGCCTGTTGCATCCCTATGTCCTTGGATTCCTACAACCAATCGAGCTGGTGTACTTTTGGGTCAAAAATGGATTGAACTCCTATTGTTCTCAATGGGATCTAAAGGTGGGAAGTAGACCTAATATATGCGCTGTAGTAGACACTTAAATGTTTTTATAGAAGGACTGGAAAGGCAGCAGGCAAGTACATTTACATGTTGATCTCATACATGCGCAGTGAGATTGGCACTCTTTTTTTCCCCATATATTGTAAGCAACGTCACCTGATCTTGCACAGTGCAAGATCAGGTGACGTAGGCAGAAGGCAGAAGAAGGGAGAAGAAGATGGAGAAAAAGGAGGATTCCAGGACAATCCAATCCAGGAAACCTCAATCGATGGATCTGCAAAAGTAAAGGGGAGTTTTTTTTTAGCTTACTTCCACTTTAAAAAATAATTTGTCCTTGGTGTCAGATATGCTAGATACACAAGTGGCTTCAAGGAAACCTTGCCTTAATAATGCATTCCTTTCTATAGGGAAACCTAGAGTCGGGCTGTACCCAAGATCTTCTGTAATATGAAGTCCAATAGCATCATGCCACAATACTAATTCTGTTGTACTTGTGGCAGCTCATGGGCAACAAATTAACTACTATTAACAACTTAAGAGACCTTCCATCTTTTGCTACTCCCTAGCTGGCTGAAATGCTGCAGAATCTCTTTTGACAGCAAGAGAACAGCAACACAATAACATATTAATGGTAAGCAGGCTAGTAACAAGTCCTCTTTATATTAGTATGATACGGCCCTTATCTCAGTATTGACTATGGCATGTCACAGTTCAATTTATCTTAATTTGAAAAAAAATGGAGGCCCCTAATACAGTTGGCACCTTTTATCCAACTAGTTACATTAGGCTTGAGTTGATACCTAACAAAGATACATCTGGTCACTACAAGTTGATTATATTTGAGCATTAGGCACTTATAAAAATATAAAACAATACAGCTGTCACTGTTCTGCTTGTTATTCACCAATGATATATCATGTTTTATTTCTACAAGTACAAAAATCAGGTGTTCTTTGGGGGTCTCTTGGTGGACACCAAGGGTTCACAGCTGTATTTTAAATTTATAATGTTAGTGGATCAGGACATTTACCTCTAAAACATATTCATATTTCATATTTGCTTTCTGGCTGCCAGGAATAGGAGATGGTATTTTCTCAATGAGAAGCAACAATAAGTACGAAGAAGATAGGATTTTCTTCAGCCTGCCACTTTAATTCCCCAGATACATTCCTATCCTTTGGTGTCCTTGAAGAACAGAATTTGTTTTGATTGTTGAAAAGTAAAGGAAACCAGTGGTGCATGGGAACAAGTGAGGTGTTTTATAGGGATGCCAGGAGCATACTGGCTGAGTTGAAAGCCTGCCACATGCTTGTGTATGAGAGACAGATGAGAGCTTGCCAGGAATCCGAGGCAAATCTGTTTGTAAATCCGGGGGTAGGGTGTGAATGACACCTTTCTTGGCTGCTGAAGACATTGGAGTCACAAAGTAGTAAACTGGCCAAAGGCATGAGAATCAAAGGCATCAAAATGGCCAGAGGGGTGTGCATCAAAAGCAATCAAAAGATACCTGGCAAGAAAATTGTCACAATCTGCTAGATTTCTGTCTCACTGTGGCATCACTTTTCTTTCTAATATTTACACATAGATGTAAGTGTTAGAGAAGTAAAAAAAGCTTTTGTTACTTTAAAAAAACCCTGCACCGTTTTATTAAAATAGGTTGTTGTATGTAGATATTGATTGTTCATATTTATCGATATTGAATTTTTAAATTTTCAGAGATAAACCATAATGCTCCTGCCACTAAAACGTAGAAATACACCCAAAGCTCAGCTTCAATCACAGTAGAAAAAAAAACATTTCCCTTTTTTACTCCACCTCCGTCAATGCGATTTACATTTTTTAATTAAAAAAGCAACTAAGAACACAAATTTCTTTGTGAATCCTTGGTTATAAACCATATTCCAATTCTTCTTTTTGCTAATCTGCAGTTAAGATGACCCTTCCTAATCTTCCCACTTTGATATAAGGTGATGGAGATGGTGCCAGTTGGCTGTCAGATCTGTTTAATGCAGGAAGTTATTAAGGTCCTGCAGTCTTAAAGGGGTAGCAGCAATATGATATCACAATTCCACAAGCCCATATGGCTACATAGAAAGCAGGCAACAGTCAATGATAATTACTACTGGGAGAGGTGCTGCTGGGGGGGGGTGCTATTGTGGATCCAGGTAACTGATTCTGGGTCCTAAAAAACTTAAATAATGGCTAGGAGAAGGTAGAGCAGAAAACCTTTTTTATGCAAACGTTTCTATGCATTGTGTGAAATTATAAAGCAAATGCTGGCAGCCAGATTTGCGATATATCTACACAAGTTGTAGTTCTTGCATGAAAGGCATGTACCATATATACTGGAGTATAAGCCGACTTTTTCAGCACCCAAAATGTGCTGAAAAAGTCACCCTCGGCCTATACTCGAGTCAGGTATCAGCCCAACTGGTGTCCCTCTGCCTGCAGAGGGAATCCCTAATGCCACTGGATGAGGCGAAGCTTGTGCGACACCCATACAGGCTACGCCCACATTACAACACACCTCTGGTGTGTTAAGGCCAAGGCTATGTACACTGTTCTGTGCTTGCTCCCTTTTCCTGTGTACAGAGATCTCCACCACAAGAAAGTTAGGAGGCCAGAGACTCCAAACCTGAAAGAAGACCTATTGAAGCTGCAATGCTGGAGAGAGCAAGAATCACAGAGCTAGGAAGGATCCCTGTGCTTGGCGTTCTCTGGTGATGATACCTGAATTACCGGTGGGTTGTGTGAGAGGGCATCCTATAACGGATAAATATCAGGATTGCCAGGGTTTATTTTGAGAGGTCACCATCTAGTGCAGGGGTGCCCAAAACGTCGATCGCAGAGCACTGCCTTACCCCTCCCTGCTGTTAAACAGCAGCCGGCTGATACTTCTATATGGATGTTGAGGATGTCTTTTGTGTGAGAAGGCTTTGTGTAACAGTGGGGAGTAGGGAGAGAGGCAGAGAGGGTAGTCTGAGATGAGCAGTGCTGGGCGGTTTCTTGTGCAGCTGTTCTTTTTTTTGTGCAGCAAGTCATTCTCCTATGACAGGTGAGCTGTAGCTTATATTAGTATTGTAGTGCAATGTCTGTGCAATGATCTGCCATTCAATGACCCTGATTTATGAAAGCTCTCCAAGGCTGGAGAGAATACACTTTCATCAGTGAAGCTGGGTGATACAGCAAACCTGGAATGGATCTGGTCCAGAATTCAAAACATTAACAAATTGCAAACGATTTTTAAAAATCCATTCCCTATTTTCTGGATCACCCAGTTCACTTCTGAAAGTGTATTCTCTCCAGCCTTGGAGAGCTTTCATAAATCAGGGCCAAATGTCTCATTAGCTCCAGTCACTTCTGTGTCATACTCTCTCTCTCTCTCTCTCTCTATATATATATATAAATATATTTATGTATGTTTAGCATTTTTATTGTTGGTAGATCATTTTCCATACCAGAAATGCCACTGTACTGTGAGCCCTGCTAGTAATATTGAAATAAATATTTAAAAACATATACCCCACTGATGCCTAAATTAATGTATTTTTTTGGTATTTATTTTGAATTTTGAAACTTGACAGTAGCTGCAGCATTTCCCACTCTTGGCTTATACTCGAGGCAATCAACTTTTCCTGTTTTCCAAGGTAAAAATAGGTGCCATGGCTTATACTCGGATCGACTTATACTCGAGTATATACAATACAATGTTTTTGTTGTGCTGAGCTCTTTATAAATGTTAAAGGGTCATCAGAGATAACTGAAATCTATTGACCTCCTCAGTCTCCATTAGCTTGAAACATCTGAAATTCTGCAGATAGCCAGAAGCCATGTGATTTTTGCCTAAGCCCTTTCGACCTTATGGGTGAGCACAACTTCATTGACAAGCCCAATATATTTACCTAAGCTTTTGTTCATTGCATAAAAAAAAGTACTTAGTTCCTTCACTTTCCTCTTGCCTCAAAATCATTGCTGAAAACAGAGCATCTGACCTACACTACAAACTGCTTGCACAGGTAAAATAAAGGGGTTGCAAGTACCAAGGAGGTGAGTATATTAAGCATGTTTTTATGTCTTCCTTTTGTAGGTACTATATATTATGTATGCTGCAGATAATGTTAAAAAAAGGCAAACTGGGCACCCAAATAATTTGTATTACTCAAACATGGAATTGTCAATGTCTGGTCCTGAAATATAAATATATATGTGTTACACAGAGCAGCTTATTACTTTATCATGCTATTTGTGTGGTTTTTTAGGTTAGGTTGTGCAAAAGTTAAAATACAAATAATTTGTAAAATCACACATCAGTATAATTTCTCTTTTTATTGCTCAACGCTAAATAATAAAATCTTTTTTATTTCCTTATTACCTTTTGAAATTTGTACTGTTGTGCCAATGACAGCAATATACAAGTAATGCAGGTATCACCATAGTCATGTAACTGGTATTACATAAAAGATAGAAATCATTTTACAGTAAGGTAACTAACATTTAAATACAGTTTCAGTGTGACATCCATTACGATGTCCCACAGAAAAGAGAATGTCTTTTTTTACATCATAACCTCCAACCACTGTCCTGGTAACAAACATGGTGTGGAATTGTGGGTAGTATGCAATTTTTAAACTACACTTAAAAAAAACAAGATTGTATCTTGTAATATGGGGATGTTTTCCTGTGTTATATTGCCATCCAAACATCTATATGATCTACTAAAAACAGACTTTGACACCTCTAGCCATCCATCAAAGAAACATTACAGATAAACTAGTTGTGATCTTTCTTGGGGAACGGTATAAGAAGACAGCACTAAAAAAAACAGGACAAGCTGATATTGGTTTATGTACTATTTGGTAGAACTTGTCATCCCAATGCATGATTTATTATTGTCTTTATTTTGTTTCATTAATAATGAAAATAGCAGGTGGAAAAAATTATTTGACAAGAGTAATGTGCTGGATTTGTTGTTATCTGTCTAGATGATGCAGTGCGTTGATTGATGCTTCTCACTGTAACACATCATTTTTTCTTTTAATGGTGATATTTTAAAATAATTATGAAAATGTATTTGTAAGCTAAGTGAGGCAAAACTTCCCTGGGCTGCTTCATTTCATGAGCTGTTGATGACAGGCTGGAAAAAACAATGACATGTATTTGTATGGCACTCCATCCATCTCATGTCAATCATTTTTTTGCCTGAAAAACTGGACAAGTGTGACAGCCTTGGTATAAATAATTACCATTTTATAGTCTGCTCTGCATTAAAGAAAAATGCAGCTTTTGTATACAAAAATTGATATAGTATGTGTTATTGCTACTGAAACCACTTTGTAAATTCAAATTTCCAAACTTTCTTTATCGTCTTTAGATTTGGATAGGAAAGAAAAGCTATAGAATTTGGATAGAGAAGAGAAGCTGTAGTCTTTTTTTTATTGCTCTGCTCTTTTTTTATTGCAGAAGTGGAAAATACCATCATTATTTGTCTTAGTGCCATTTCTCCATAACAGAAAACCATGGAAAAATCCAAAGGACCGGGAACTGGTTGCATCTTTCAATGGAAACACCAATGGAGACTCCAGACTTTCTCTACTTTATCCAAAACTTACATGGCTTGGCTGGGCATAAACTTTAAAGTATATTGTGTATATACCCAATAAAACATAAAACCAAAAAACCTGAGTATGCAATAGTTATCCTCAGCCTGTTTAATTCCTTAGCAGTACTTTTATTTTTCTGGATGTCCTTAAACGTTTAGGATTATTCAAACCACTTCCACCAAGACCAGACTATCCTGAACTTAACCAACCTGTTACTGATCAGTGAAAGAAGAAACAGCATAGTAATGAACTCATCTCTCACTTTGCTTTCTCTTCTTATAAGCAGATCGGATCCTTGTGTAACTACTTTTACTCACACTTCAGCCTCTCTATACAGGGATTGCAATAGACCTATCTAAAAGCAGTCCTCAAACACACAAGACAACAGAACATTTTGGGTATATAAAAATCCTGGCCAGCCTGTAACCCTTGGGAACTGGAGTTAAATAACATAACCCTGTAACAGAATGATACCATGTTGAATTCAGATTATCAAACTACTTCAAAGAAAAAAAGAGAAAAAAAAAACTACGTATTATTTATTAAAATGCTACATTATGTAATTTCTTTCTTTCTTTTTTTAGAGCTCAGCTTTACCTTAATTACATATGTTTCATAACAAGTAATCATGTCCACTATTTAGCAAATGAAAGAACAAGATTTTATCACACAGGACTACGATATGTAAAACCTAATCTATACTCATCTCTCAGATACCATCTGACTATCTGCTAACCTCAGAGAACCAGACCTTTTTTACCTGAAATATTCTTTTTTACTGGGAAAATCATAAAATGACAACAATTGGATCTCTCAGACAAAGTTACAGAACAATCAATAAATGTTTTCAGGGTTATTTTCACTCCTTTGAAATACATCTCTGCTTTAGCCAAGAAAAAATATTTTATCAAAAACATATTTTACCAAAACTTTACAGAGGGATAAGAAAAAGATTGTATATTAAAGTGTATGATTCAATATCTAAAGTCTAGTGACCCATTCTTGTTAAAAATACTTTGTTGTAAGTAGGCTATTTGGACCCTAGGATGTAAGTAGCGTAGAGCAGACAGGCATTTTGCTATCTTGGAATGAACAGTAACAAGGACCGTTTTCTAGCCTGTCTTATTTAGGCTTGTTTCAGAAAGAGTTCTCAGTTTCCTATTGCCAGCTCTTAAATTTATGACCAATTAGAATGCACTTTACTATAAACAGACCTGTGTAAGGTTAGTGTTTGGTCTCGAAGCTTGTAATTCAAACTAAATTGACCATCTTAAATAATAAAGAACACTGTCTATCTATGAATTGGATAATATTATCTCCAATATAAAAAAAAAAAAAAAACAAGCAAAAAACAAAAAACAGCAAACGGGTTGGAAAAGCAACTGTAGACATTTTATTACAAGCCCTTACTAATAGCTTTGTATGAGGGTAAGAGTACTTGTTTCAGCTTTCTTTGTGTAGACATTCAAAAAACCTGAGACTGCCAACATTTTGGATGTGATATTAGCAACTACAGAAAACTCAAGTGACACTTTCAAGCTGTAGCTCATTGAACTTCTGTTTGACAATACTTCTATAATTCCTTATTAAATGCCACTTTGCAGAATATGGCACCAATCTTTTTATTAACTTGCAACAGTAGAATTTTGGGCATTCTTCCCACTTCTTCTTCTGAACCCCCTAGAGGTCTAGATGTCAAAACGTTTCCACACTAATATATATTTTAATATATTTTTTTATTTACTGTATTGATTTTTTGGTGGTATTTGCATAAGCAATCATTTAAATCTTATAGAAACATTAACATGTTATTGTTATTAAAATCAATACATTTTGTTCAAATAGTATGAAGATTCTTGGTTAGACACTTCTTGGTTTAGTGTCACAATACCGATTGTAATCTACCATTTGTTATTTTAAGTTATTGGCTGCTGCATTCAACATGGACTGCAGTTGGCCAGTTCCTATTCTAAAATAATTTAGCTCATGTAAGGCTGTTTCTCCATACTCAGTATAAACATGCTCCTCTGAGCTTGAGGGTGCCACATTGCATGTTGGCAGACGGGGGAATGGCAGAGATCATTTCACAGCAGAAGCAGTTCTCTCTGCAGCTTCCCCTTAGATTGCTCCTAATGGTACTTTCCTATCTGCCATAATGTCACTTCATTTTGGGGAAAGAAGAGCGTAGAGGATGTAGATGTAGGATGTTGTAGAGAGTCAGGAGTACCTTCCAGTGCATTGGTATTCTAATTGTAACCAATGAAATCCATTCTGGTTGACCCAGTCATCCTGGCTGACCGTTACCATCCTGACTAACTCTTCTAACCTGATTGCCCTGATTCAATATGGGGATGGCACATGGGATTGTGTGGCCACTGGGGGGATCTTGCTGGCTCTGGAGGGGGTTATTAGGGTGACTTGCTTGGGGAAGTCACAATGATCAGAAATAAGGGTCTTTCACATTTGAAATAAAAAAATGGCCATTGGCTTTGGCCATTTGAATCATAATACCTCATTGTAAAAAGGTTCAAATTTCAAAATGAAACTCACCTGTCACACAAAGTCAGGTGTTGCCCATTTAAATCATCATACAACAAAGCAGAGAGATTCCAATTATGAACAAGATTTAATTTAAAATCAGTAAGTATAAAGTATAAAATATACTTTATACTTTTTTTATGCAATCTTGAACAAGTATTGCAATACTTTTGTCACATATTGGCCAGCTACAACAAAAACTTTTTTGAAAGTCCCTTTTATTGCATCATGTTTTGAATACTTTTGATTGTACAGCTATAATCCCTCCTATACACATCTTCATCAAACATACACCCATTTAGCTGTAACAAATGGCCAGCTTTTTTTCTAAAAGAGTAAAACTCCAGCTAAACCATTTTCTGGCATGGAACATAATCCCACACGAAGCAAAGCACGCATTTTGGTGCCTGTAATTCTACTTGTTTGATAGGAAATACAATCAGCTTCTGTACTGTCCTTCATGGGCTCTTGCTTTCCATTGACAAATGTGTGTTGTTCGAACAAAGGCAAACAATTAAAACTGGTGGAAAAATGTTCTTTAAATTAAACCAAATGAGCCATGCAGATTACTCTGGAAATGTGAAAGTTGACAGATAAGTGTTGGAAAACATAAGTGCTGTAATTTATTGTTATAGCACAGAGAGAAGAACTTTATAACATTGGCAGCTTAGCCACGGCTTACAGAGATTAATGTAAGTCCCTAATTGTACAATGAATGGAGTGAGATTGAATTGAATTTTCAAGAATGACTATGTGATGCAGAAGGATTTTCCTGTGTCATCTGCGTTTCATTTCTCAAGAAGTGAAGGAAATGAAGTAGCTGGAGCAGGGCGATCAGCATTTTTATTTTTATCAAACTAAGCCACAGCTGCAAGCATCCATAAAATGAAACACCAGCTTAATATTTGAATAGAGTCATAGAGACTTAGGAAAATTTTGCAATTGTCTATAGCATTCTATTCAATGAGTGTGGTTTCTCTAGACTGCCTTGTGAAGTTGACATTCTTTTCACATGGTAAAGGTGACACACACGTGATCTATTTAAATACATACAGTTAAAATATTAATGGCTATGTTTATTTTATCACCTACATAAACAGCCCTTTAGTATGGAAATGTATGGCAACAAACTGGTTTTAACTAAATATTAAAAGTGTCCAGAAAAGCCTTTTTGTGTGAATGACATTGCCTGACTTTAAGCCGTATAAATTAAAATGTCCCTGTACTTACCAGCCTGAGAAGTAGCCTCATTAGACAAGGCTCTGGAATTAGCATGGGTTACCCAAAACTTGAGTGAAATCAAGCCTCTGTAACAAAATATGTGAAAACGTAAACTCTAAAGATCCTTTTTTTGGGTAAGACCCAAAATTCCTCATTTAATCACTATTAACAGAACATTTACTTCCATTGGAAGAATTCCTCTCTGTTTATATGCAGGTAACAATAGTACCCTTTTTTTTTGGACGGCTACTCGCGGCCCACCACTATACCACCACGTCAAAGAATCATCACCTAAATTCCCTTAAAGAGCTTTACAAAGGATGTTCTATTCCTAACCATAGGACTAGCTCTTATTTTGCTTTTTCTAAGCACTACGGCTTCTAGAACTGAATCACTTCACAAGTAGTATGAGAACAACTGGCTTCTACAGAAAAGATTTCAGCAATACTATCAATTCTCCCCAACAAACCCCTGAAAAAGCCTTATCAGGTAAAACACATCGGGTAGGAAACAAAACTATTGCTGTCTGAACAGGACCAAAAATACTTGCACCGTCTGCTTACCTTTTACCTAGCTTAGTTTTCCTATGTTAGCACTAGGCACTAGCATAGGTCATCTCTGTCCAGTTTTAGAATATTTTCGATTTAAATAAAGTTTATTGTTTTATGAAAAACACTCTGTGCCCTAAAAAAAGCCTGTCTTTTCTCTATTACTAAAACTCACCTTCTCTTTATAACCATCAGGCTTGGCACACAGAAACTATCCCCTCTAAAAGCTCTTGGGTTACCACCTTTGGTGAAAATAACCTTCTCTCCAGGTAACAATAGTAGTATTTTGGTTTATCAGGACAAACCATAATGGTAGATTACCCCCTAAAATTTTAAGGTTGAAGTAAATGCCTGATAAAGGTTCTTATTAGCTATATTATTATTAAAATATTAGCTAGTTTTAGCTGGAGTTCTTAACCAAGCCCTGTTTAGAAGAGACCACTTTTATTCCTTCATGAAACTTTCCAGTATTCATATCTGTAGTTTAGATGTCTTCAACACTGTCGTGTGGCAAGTCAGACTCCATTTGTCCCCAGTGCAGGCAGGAAGGGCCATTTTATGCTGCCTTCTATTGTGAGCCAAGGCTGAGTGATAGTGCACCCAAGAAGGTGTTAAACCGTATTCATTGCAAAAGAAGACCTGTGATTTATTGGTCCTGATTTTTTAAAGTTCTACAAGGCTGGAGAAGATACATGTTCATCAGTGAACCTGGGTGATCCAGAAAACCGGGAATGGATTTCCTAAAAGTAATTTTCTATTTGTTAGCAAATTCAAGTTTGCTGGATCACCCAGGTTCACTGACAAAAGGGTATCCTCTCTGGAATTGGAGCACTTTAATAAATCAGGCCCATTATATGGATGTTGAGTAGTGCAATACAAGAGCCACAGAGGAGGAGGTGTGCTTTGCTTTTTTTCCTGGAGGCAAATAACCAGGGGGCATAAGATTATAAATCTGGAGTTATGAGTTAAGCCATAAGCCATACACATAGAGGGAAAATTATCTCCTTATCTATCTGTTTTAGGTAGCTAAAAAGGCAGGAATGCAGGATAAATTAGCTTGACCCAAATTAGGTTTTCCTATTCCAAAAAAATGAACATATGTTCTTGTGCCATTATAAACTTAAGGATTTATAGCACTTTCCTGGGAGAAGAAGCTGATATCTGACAGCTTAGCATTTTGTTCATCATTAAAACCATGTCATGACATTTTTTCTGACTTAATTTGTCTAAAAAACCACAGGAACCTTTCCTAACCAGGTTAACCAAAGGAACTCGATGAATATTTTATTTTAACTCTAATTTCTGACAGTGGAAGCTTCTAACACTATGTCCAATCTGTAAGACTTTCTACATGATATGAGTCATCTCTAAAAATGAAAGCTGCTGGGATAGGTTTAGTATATGATCTACAGAAATGTATAAGAGTCTGTATCTTTATTTAGGTACACATTACTATTTACATGAATTTTGAGTAATTTGCACTAAAAGAGCAAGATAGAAAATATAATGTCATCCATTACCTACATTTTTAACATGGGGGAACCATTGAAATAACTTTTAGGTCTTAGGGGACACTTTCTATAATTACTAAATCCATAGTTCACTGTAAATTAGCATGATGGTCAGGAAGAATGCCTCCGACATTGCTGACCAGTGGGGAGAATATCACCCTTACAGATAGCCAAAAAGTGTCACTTGAACGCACACGAGAGACATGGTTTGTTCATTGCTCATAGAACTCCTAGCAACCTCTGGAAGAACCCTCCACAAAAACCTGGTTAAAAAACACTGACCAAAACCAAATCATACATCCTTATTGACAACCTGTTGACTATGCAGTTAATAGTTCCCTATTAAGCTATAATTTAAAGGACAGGTTTCGTAAGAAAATCATAGAGAAATATATCTTATTTTGTAAATGCTTATGGCTTCAGTGCTCTCTCACTAGCCCAAAACAATTAAGTAGATAAGAAATTCTGACCTTTCACTGATTTTGCTTGCTCTAAATCAGTTACTTACTTACAGGTAATCTTACTAATTGGAAAGGTTTTCATAAATTAAAATTGGATGACTCTCACTTGTAACAATCTGTATACCTTAAAGTTCAACTTCAGGCACAACAAACTTACCTGGTGTCATTTTGTTCTACCTCCTCTTTAAAAAACAAGGTCCCTTGGCTTTGCATTTATAAATCAGGAAAATCGTCATGTGTAACTGCTGAGAATACAGCCACACATGTACTTCCTAGCCACTTTGTAGTGAAGCACATATCACCATCAGTATGCGCTTCACTATAGACTGGGCAAGGGCAGGGATCTATAGGTAAAGCCTCCACCCATTTACAAATCCCAAAAGATTTACTATAATAACAACAAATTATGGTTTAGAAGAAGAGGGATGTGAAACAGAATGAAACCAGTTAAGTCTGTTGTGCTTGGGGTTTTCAGGCATGAAGCCATTGGCATAACACAATGAGACTTTACTCCTAGAATTTTTTTGGAATCATTGGAGATGATTTACTAAAAGTGTCATAATTAAAGTGAACTTTCTCCATTTGTAAGTATCCATGATCATGAATCCAAAGTTGCAACTGCCGCCAAAAATTCTTATTTTGCATTGAAGAGAGTTGAAACTTATGTGAGGTTTAACTTCTCACTGTGAAGATTCCCAACTCAAATCTTGACAATGGGACAAAAACACAATTTTAGAAGAGTGGTATAAGGCTGGAACTTTTGGTCTGACTTCAATTTGAACTTTTCCATACTGAATTTCCCACATTTTGCCCACTAATATCCCACTTTAAAGAGAACCTATTAATAAAAGAATCTATTACCTAAACTGGCCTCAACATTTTTAACATGGGGGAACCATTGAAATAACTTTTAGGTCTTAGGAGACACCTTCTATAATTACTAAATCCATAGTACACTGTAAATTAGCATGATGGTCAGGAAGAATGCCTCTTACATTGCTGACCAGTGGGGAGAATATTACCCTTACAGATCACCCTTACCCAAAAAGTGTCACTTGAACGCACACGAGAGGCACAGTTTGTTCATTGCTCATAGAACTCCTAGCAACCTCTGGAAGAACCCTCCACAAAACCTACCCTCCACAAAACCTACCGGCTACCATTCCCAACTACCTGTTAAACACATCATAAAGAATATATCAATAATTAAAGTCGGAAACTCTAGTTTGACTGACTGCATTATTGTTTCATACCAGTTATTTGCTGACAGTGGGGCTGGGAAAGCAGCATAATCACAAGGCAGCTAGCATTTTTAGAATGAAAACCAATGATTTTGTATTTTTCTGACTGCAGGTTTCTTTTTCTACTAGAGGAATGTTGCTAAATTCAGAAAAAAAAGGTTCAGTGATATCAGGTAATATTCTGTTTCTAGTGTTAAATGCTGGTCATTTTCCAAACACACACACTGGTTTATTGGCAGGAGTGATCTTGTCGATTACCCGGGAGGCTGACCTGTGAAATCATGTCCAATTTAATCACACACAGGTGCCTAAATTGAATAAATATCCCTTCTCTCTCCAACTGCAGTAGATTGCCTTTATTATTTGTGGTTTATAACAGTTACAAACATACAGAGATATGGTATAAGTGTAAAGTTTGGTGTAACATAGAAAGAATGTATTTAAAAAGGATGTAATATATTATAGCTATGTATTAAAGATAAATGCTAAGCATATTGTGACACCAAGAATGTCAGGGAAAGTGTTAAAAGGGAATAGAGAGTAGATAGGTCTGTGTAAGTTTTTAAGAAGAAACCTGGTTCTTTAGGGCCCTGGGGCTGGCCAAGGGAGTGAAAGGGTGGGTTCCTTGGCCCAACCCAATCCTGACTGGGTAAACATGCACCTGCATTCAGGTGTAGGAAGAAAAGGAAGTAATTAGCCAGAGGGATCCAGGCTGAGAGTAAGCAGAGGCTGAGAGAGA
This sequence comes from Pyxicephalus adspersus, assembly GCF_032062135.1. NCBI lineage: Eukaryota > Metazoa > Chordata > Amphibia > Anura > Pyxicephalidae > Pyxicephalus > Pyxicephalus adspersus. The sequence continues at coordinate 100,028,853 of NC_092862.1, read as the reverse complement.
GCCAGAGTGGATTCCAGGCTGAGAGAGAGCCAGAGTGGATTCCAGACTGAGAGAGAGCCAGAGTGGATTCCAGACTGAGAGAGAGCCAGAGTGGATTCCAGACTGAGAGAGAGCCAGAGTGGATTGCAGGCCGAAAGAGAGCCAGAGGGTTCCAGGATAGCCAGCGGCCAAACAGTACTACAAAACTGTCAGTGGAACAGTACTGATATAGTGAATGTGTTAGTAAGAGAGGGCACCTAAGTGAGGTAGCCAGAGGCCCAGCCGGGCTACTGTTTATTGTTTTGTTGTGAAGCTGTGGAGAGTGTGCTGTAACACTTGCCTCAAAGAAAACTGCTGTTATTTTGGACTTTTGGAGTCTGCTTTCTCTAATCTGCCCTGTAAGCATCCTGTTACCATGAGTAACCCCCGGAAATCTATCACAATATAAAACAAACCCAATACATGCAGCTGTATTTGAAACATCATTAAACATATTTTAAATATAACCAGTCCAAATACATAAATGTGATGTTATTTAATTCCCTGTGGCAAAAGTAAAAAAGCCGCAGATCAAGACGTACCATTAACAGAATGGGAAAGGAGAGGGATGGCCTCATCAGTGACTTGCTACTTGTTTAATATCCAGTCATGGTACAATGACATAAAGATGACAGAGCTAAGTTGTTTAACTTAGATCACCAACATGACTGTACACTTAGGCAGGACTCTGTAAATCTTAAGACTGAATACACAGAAGGCCAAATGCTTTGTAATGCGTGTAAGAATTAACACATACAAAATGGTTTGGTTTAGATTTAATACATTTAAACTGGCACTATAGCTGCAATATATAGGCATAACATATTATTTTGGAAACATACTTTGCAATAAAATGCTAATTTCTTTCACCACACTTTATGAACTTTCTATTGCAAGTGTGGTGCTTCCTTAGATACATTCTACTTATGATCATACGATTGCAAGAACTCCCTTAATACCCCTCTCCTACACTCAGTCTTTTAAAATTTCCAATACTTGTAATAATTCCTGTTTGTACCTGGGAAACAAAATCAACATCAAAGGTAGCAAACAGAGTGATAAAAGTACACATATGGGATCTCAGCACACAACTGTGTTAAAGATTTTAAAATTAAAGTACTTCTGCTTAAATCAAATATTCCAATAATGATACAATATATTCTGCTTAAAACATCACTATCTGCTGCATTGCTTTCTATTCTGTTATAATTAGCCAGAAGTCATTGATTTTATTAACGTCTGCTATGAATCACATTTTAAAGATGAAAAAAGGAATCAATATACTAATGTGCTTTAGGGATATTACCAGCAAATAATTTATATTGTGCACTTTCTTGTATACTGCCTTTAACACTATGCTAAACCTAAACTTGACACGTAAAGAGGTTTGCCTGAAAATCTTTATCCAGTTTAAATTGTTACACTAAGTTTTTCACCCTTTGGATAGAGTGTGGTTTCCCTTTCAGGGTTTTTTGATATTCAGAAAACTAGTAGGTTTAACCTTACATATGGTTTTACCAAACATGAAAATATGAAAAATGTTATAACTGACAACAATAAAATCAGACAGGGATTTAGCCTTCTGCTACTTAATCTAAAAAACTTGAGTATACACCAATGTTGTTCCTTCAAAATGGCTCTAGAAATAGAGTCTTGGTTTATACTTCGGACACACCTATAGATGGCCAAGTTTATAACAAACTCTTTTCATTTTAGATATGAAACATGATATCGTTACACATTTGAGGACACTTTGTTACACGCATAATGACACAATGTCATTCACCGATGGCCAACAATAATGCACAAAATATTTAGGTGCAAATAACCCATCATAACCAACTCAAAAGTACAAAATACTTTAACTTGTTAAAAGGGGGAAAATGATGTAGAGATTGAGCCCATGTGATTTAATTTTATTCTTCTGGAAAATAAATATTTTAAAAATGACACGCCAATAATATATTTATGTTAATTTTATTGGCATTTCTGTTGATTAATGTTTTCAATGTTAGCAGTAATGCCTGCATTTTGCACCCTAGGTTAATACTTGAGTCAAATAATTTCCCTATATTTTCTGGTAAAAAGAACCTTGGTTTATATTTGTGTAGATACAGTATCTACATATATTTCTAAAGTGTTGTTTTTAGATGGAATCTTCCATTGCTTGCTCTCTGTGGTGAGAGGAAATCTCTTTACCACAGAATAGAACTCCATTAGGTAATAGGGTAAAAGAAAAGTCTAGGGTTACATTATTTTTCTTTCAATCAACCAATGTTGAGCCAACCCCTAGGATAAGCATTTTAAATAAAAAAAATGATAATTAAAAAAGTATTTTGGTCCCGACATGTTTCACTTAACAGGTTTCCTCGGGGGAATTTGAGACGTATATATATAAGGGCATGTAACTAGTGCATGTCAAGTTAACTTTTTTTATTTACTAGGCAAAGAACATTTTTTTTGCTATGTATACAGTCTCTACTTCTTTAGAAAATCAGTCCCACTGACAAGCAAAAGTGAAGAAAGCTGAACCAAAAAAAAAGTATGGCAATAGACTAGCTGTGCAGTGAGGCAATGATTCGTACGTCAGAAGAATATCTTTAATATAATTATAAATGTTAACCAATTGTATTAGCTTGTATCTTTCTGTTTACTTGGGCTTCTGCTTGAATTTATTTGTGAGTAAAATATGTACAACAATAGAGATTGTTCCTGACATCTCTATATAACTACTAGCTTGCTACTGTTATAGATACAATTTGCTATCAAAGTATATCTAAACCTAGGAGCAAAAACAAAATATTTTGCAGCGGTCCACATAGTCAGCTGGGAACAATGTAATCATGAACAATATAGTGCAGCATGGGCAGAGAGCACAGCAACTCTGAGTAATATTGATATAAATTGGGTGGCTGCATCACATTCCCCTTTGCACAGTTACATACGAGGCTGTAAGAAACAGCTGGGTTGTTGTGTTTTTTTCATTTACTTAGCAAAGTAAATCTACTCATCACATATAAAACAAATGCTATAGAAGGGTGATTATTTACCTAAAATCCTGCAATAAATGCAATAATTTATATATTGTATTAGCTGTACATACTGGCTTTACAGATAGAGCCAGCACTAGCTGTAAATAATAAAAATGCTCAACTTTTAGACTTTTGACTTTAGTTCATGCAGTATCTTAGCAATTCTCTTTTAGATTTAACCTTGATCTTTAAAAATATAAAAAGATAAATAAAAAACAACTTTTGGATGTGAAAACCTTTGGGCACAATACTTTAATCGACATGGTTGGTCTGTTCAAAGACTTAGTAACCAAGAAAACTTTACCCCTTAAGGCCAAATTTGAAAATTCTAAAACCAAGGCTACAGAGTTGTCCTGGTATTTTTTGTATTTTACACATATTTTAATTTATTAAAGATAACAATTTATATCTGCTATTGCTTGATGGATTTAAATATCTAATTTTAATATATTGTGTATATTTGTATCCAGATTTTAGATACTATATGGTTATATTTAACCTTGATATCCTGTTAAAGGCTGTGGTAAACAATCTGCATTATGGAGAGGTTCTCGGGTAAAGAAATGTATGATTTATTATGCCACCAGCAATATTTTGATCTTTTTTGCAGACATCTGTGAGGATGGTTTCTTGAACAATTCAAAACAATGTGTATTAAAAATACAGCTAACATTGCACTCCTCTCAAGTCATGTTTTTTATCAGATGATAACATCAAATATATTTGTAAGGCTGAACTAAACATAACACATTTGAATAAAAACAAAATATATTCATAAACTGCATGGTGCTTTGTGCCACCTACATTATTCTATATTATTCAGTCATTGATGAAGTAAATGCTAAGTGTACCCCAACAACTGCTTACATCTTTTCTTGGCTAAAGAGGTCATTTTGGCTTTCCATTGTGAGAATGGATAAGTAATTGTGACAATACTGCAAACCTGCAACCAAAGTTTTCAATTTTAAGAAATTGAGAGTGGCTAAAAGTGTCCTAATCAGTGAAAAACAGGCGTCTTATACTTGCAGCTAAGCAAGATGTAGTTTGTGTTTTAAGTGAATTTAGTCATACAAAGAACACATTTTAAAGGACTAAAACATAGATAGCGATAGGCTGCTAGCAAGAAAATGTCAATCCAAAGCTGAACAATCAGTTTGGGCTGCAGCCATTTTGCAGTGACCTATGAGACTAGGCAATCTATTTCAGCAGAATGTAGTGGAGCAAGATGATACAATAAATTGGAGTCTGTGGCAGCTAAATAATAGGAAAGGTGAGCCTGGAGGAAGGGTATACATGGAAGGTGGGTCAGAGGGCCAGCGAGGAGAGAGTTAAAATAGGTGAGGTAAAGTGATTGGATAGTTCAAGGAGGGAGGCAGGGCAGAAGACATAAAGGGGGAAGGGAAGGAGTTAGGACCATTAGTGAAGAAAAGCTGTAGAGGAAAGAGTACCCCACCTGCCCCCGTCTTGAGGTTGGAGGTAGTTGATGGGAAATTTGGGGACCTATTGTGTATAGGGGGCCAGTGGCTGAGAAGTCCTCATGGGCAGTTCTGTAGGGTAACATTCTTGGTGCTGCAGGGTACCATCTTAGGTGTGGTGTCTCTGGTGTAGTGGTATAAGAGGTAATCCAATCATCTATGAGTGGTGAAGTTGATAAGGTGTCAGGCATCGTTCCCGAGGCGGTGGACTACAGCTGGGAATAATGAGATTTTGATTGTAGCAGGCCCCAAAAAGGTTGAATTGTGTTGACGAGTGATGCCTTTGAGGACCTGTAACCAGGGTTGTTGGTGAATACAGGGGAATTATGTTAGTTGTGTTTTATGATTGTTTACAGTTATTCATGTATTGTTAATGGAAATAGGCAGCTACTATAGCCATTTAGACTGCAAATTGCAATGTGTGTTTAATTTTGTGGATTGAAGAAGGAAAAGGGGATGGGGCTTAACAACATAGTGTTCTCAGAAGGAAGGGAACTCTGTAATCTCCCTGGTCAAGTTTGCTTCAAGCAACTCACAGGGACACAGAAAAGATAAATGTACCTATTTGGAACCTACAGAGCATTTTGCCATGTAGCAAACATTAAAAGAAAGGACCCCATCACCATCCATACTGCATGGTCAATATCAGGGTAGTTAAGACATAATAGACTGATTACTAGGGTAACTGTAGCCCTGAACAAAACTCCTTTTAAGTGTAAATTCTTTCATGCGATAAATGTCATAAAATGCTGTTAAAATGTTTAAATGATCAAAGTGATCTTCTGTTTAACAATGCATTTTGAACCAATCACACAACCAGGTTTTGATAGGTATGGGGCCATTTCATCCCATGATATAATAACAGTGAACAACACCAATGCAGCCAAGGCCTTTCTAGGAAAAAGAGAGAATCTTATTGAAAAGTTTGAAAGGTATTTTTGGGTTGGCAGATGAGCTTCAGGACAGTTATTTAGACACTGTCTAGTTGTGACACTTCTCAGCCAAAGGTCTCAGCCTTAACCCCTTTAATACTGGTGTAATAGAATATTACTTGTAAAGGGTTGTATCATTTGTGAATGAATGTTTGCAATGTGTGTCAGTAGTAATGGTACTCTCAACGATGTGGCGTCAGAAAATCAGAATGGAATGAAATGACCGCATAGATCAGGGGTGGGCAAACTTTTTCAGTCAGGGGCCACAATATAAAATTTGAAAAAGGGGCTGGGCCGATGGGAAAGTGGGCATCGTTATGCCATCATGATGCCACTGAACGTGACGCCATGATAGCATAACCCCGCCAAGTCTCCCATCGCAGATCTGAGCCTTTGATGGGAGAGTGGGCGGGATGTGTACAGGGACACTGCCTGCCCACCTCCACAAGCCAGGATACCAACGGGGACGTGTTCCATGCCTCTGGCCGGTGCGCCCCCCCCAGCCAGGTCCTTCTCCTAACCCTGCTTAAGGTGGCCCGGCCAGAGCTGGGGAACGCCCAAAGGGCCAGAGAAACAACAAAATTGGGCCGTATATGGCCCGCGGGCCATAGTTTGTTCATGCCTGCCATAGATTATTCAATAGCTGGCAAAAAAAAAACACACTCTAAGTTTCTTTAGCTTTGATTAGGGTATGCATTCACAGTGATATCATTTTAATGTTTATGCAACGCCACACATCTATTTCTGTCCAGAGTCAAATTAATTTCATGTCAAGATCCTGTACTGATGATAGGAGAAGTGGACCCCTGTGTAAAGACATCTCCCAAAGATTTTCAATAGGGTTAAGGTCTGGGAAATCTGTCTAGGATATTGATGTTTCCTGCTCTCTCAACCACTTTCACATTTTTAGATTCATGAATCCTAGCATTGTCATTTTGGAAAATGCCAGAGACACCAGGTAATACAAAAAAGCATTGATGGAAAAAACAGACCATTCAGTACATTCAGATTGTCAGCTGACCTAAATTATTGGTCGCATTATATTGCTGAACTTAGACCTGACCAACTGAAGCAATCCCAGATCATAACACTATTGGGGACTTTCCTTGATCAGGCAGTGTGCGTAATATATATATATATATATATATATATATATAATTTTGTTAGAATTAGGACAAATGGCAGAAAAAAGCAAAACAATGTCACAGGGACAGTAAGAGAAAAATCTCCCCAGTGAGGGCATATAATAAAATCGAATATAAATGTTAACTCTAATTCACTCTACCTTACATGAAAACAATAGCTAGAGCTTAGGTTTTTGCTTGTAAATTATTGCTGTGAAAGTGGCCATTATTATTTTGTGCTATTTTGACCAGCTCTATTTCAGCCTTGCAGCCGACACAAGATTGCTGCATTTTAAACAGCTCAGTTCATCAGTGAGTATTAATTACAAATATGTATTTCTTGCTGTGGGAGCAATTATTTTTCTAGCATTCCTAGCACACAGAAAAACAAAGAAAAAGAAAAGACAAAGTTATTACAACCATCTGAAAATTCTAATCTAACAAAGAAACAGGCCTATTAATTACACTGCTTGATGAGCAAGGATATCAAATCACACACTAATATTCACTAACATCCCCAGGATTGATTGCAGTTTTCACAATAATAAATCTGGCTAATATGGGAATAAATAGCAGTGTTGATGACATTGGTAGCAGCTTTCCATCTGTGAAGTGTTTCTTTTATGGAGTTACTATTATCTTTTATCACAAAGCAAGTATGATTGGCTGAATTTTCTCATTAACCACATAAAGGCTTGCTAACACATTTCATATCATCTACTCTGTTAAGATGTGAAATTGGAGAACAAATTAAATAATTAAGTAAGCTGTCAAAACCTTTGTTACTTTGGGAAAATAATCTTACAAAAATCTTAAACTATAAAGTCATGGAATAGTATGAACTGTAAAAGTTTGTATTATGGAAACCTACTTGTAGGAGAAAATGTAAAAACAGCTCTCTAAATATTTGTTTTTTTTCCTACTTACTTACTGTTCCCCTAAACCTTCTTCCCACTATTATTTTGGAGGGTAAGAAGTGGAGGCTCCAAAAAGTTTCAAACTTTAGGTGGAAATATGGTGATAATTGACATCATTTGACCCTCCCTGCCTAAAGCAGTACAACAGTGAGCATTGGCAAATCATCTTTCATTTCTCAAGCAGAGAAAAGCACAAACTGGCCACAATAGGATAGAGTAATTTTCATGCCTAGCATAGTTAGAAAGAAAGAAAAAGTAGATATCTGACAATGGTGCATGAACAGTTCATTGTAACTCTACCTATTCACCATTGCCTTGTCTCCCTCTGTACTAGATACACTCAACTTGGATGAAACTGTAATAAATATCCTCCCCATATTTAAAATCCTCCAACTCCCTACTAATGACTTCTTCACATATAATTACATGGCTGCAAGACTTCTCCAGAGATGTTAATGCTCTACATTATCTAGGTCATTCTTCTTCTTAACTTGTGTCATAATTTATACTTGAATGTTTGCAGGGTTTTCAACTGTTGCTTCTGTTTTTGTACAGCACTGCATAATATGTTGGCACTTTACAAATAAGAGTTAAAATGATTAACACTATTATTATTAATCGTACAGATGCTGGTAGTATTGTGTGCCCATATGATTAGCATGCTTTTGAAAGTTACATCATCCTGGCTTAGGATGGTAAATCATGCGGAACTCCTAAGAAGGCCAAGAGAATATAGAAATGCTATAGGCAAAACAATGCCATAGATGGAGTGTGGACATAGCAACCATAGAAGAAAATAGAAAGAAGAGAATAAAAGAAAATGATGGCACTTAGCAATCATGTTAAGCATGCCATATTGTGCAAATATGCTATGTTAGGAGGAGCCCCTGTGGACCATAAAAAGTTAATTCTGATAACATGTGTACACATGTTTGAAGGAACTCCTACTGTTCCACATACAAATGCAGTAAACCCTTGCATGTAGGTGTGAACTGGCCATTAAAATGGCAATAAAAACAAGAGAACACTCTTTTAGTAAACCTCAAAATCTTCAGTGCTGGAGGAGATCTGGAAGCAACATTATTGTACTAACTGCTTGATCCATGCCCCCACTTTCTGTAGGTGAGGCTTTCCCTACCTCAACAAGAAAAAGAAGGTTTCATAGTGAGATTAAAATCTGCCCCATGCCTACCATTTAGAGACAAATGGGAACGTGACCTACATATATCATTCCCTCTCCAACAATTAGAGCACCTATATTTTGACCATAAGGTTTCCATCAGTTACTTGTATCTAGAACTAAGTTATAAACTCCTCACTCTGGTACAGCGTACCCACATTCTTGACTGAAACGTGCACACATGTAGATGGTACATGCTGGAAATGTCACCAAAACCCGGGCAGTCTGCTAGATCTAATTTGAGAATGTCCCATCTCCCATCATCTTGCTTGTATCCATGCATTTCAGAAAGAGATACCAAAATTCTTTAATACACCAGCTACTTCATGCAGCAAAAGCAATAATATAGCCATGGAAATTTTTTTCTCAACTCAGAATGGGAGTTCAGGGAGGTTTTAGAATACCTTTTTTTTTTTTTTTTTTAAACAGTTAACTACAACTGCAGAATATTTGACATCGATTAGGGATATTTTGAATTACAAACCTTGAACTATTCATTTGTTTGGATGTAGATGCCATGGCTTCCCTGGTACTGCCCCTCCCACTTTTTTTTTTGTTTCCTTTCCTCAACCCATGCTAATTTTTCCCGTACTATATATATATATATATATATATATATATAAGAAAAACAAAAACATTTCCTTGGCATACTGAGGTTTCATGGTAAGGAGAAGGTATCACTAGGCTTGTCAAAAGATATAAGAACCCAGTGAATAGTTTCTCTCAATTAGCAATATGAATGCTAGGTTGTTATTTAACTTAGGTTGCGTTTCATATTTTTCTCTGTGTTACATAAATCAACCCAATAAAGAGACTGGTTATTGTGGGGATGTCTGAAATACTGCCCTCTGATATCTCTTTTACTTTTTAAATACCAGCTACCAGTGCCATTTTTTTTTTCTATTAACCAGTGCGCTGTTTTGAAGCCTTTTATTCAAATCAGAAAACTGCACTATAACCTCAGTATAATAATATATAATATAATATAAAAATAATATCTTCATCAGAATCTGAATACTAAATCTTCAAAATGACATCAACCAGAAAAACTTTGTATTGCTTTCATTCAGATACTGACAGACTTGGTTGAAAAGTATTACCTTATCTGGCTTGTAAATTGCTGCATGTTTGAGTACTTATATTTGACAGATTCCCTTTAACACAATGTACTTCATTTTCAGCCAAGAACCATTTCTCACAGATGACTTCCATTTCTCTTGTAGAGTAAAAGGTCATTTAAAATCACTTACTGTCTCCATAACATCGTAGGGGATCAACAGTCAGCTTTGCCTCTGATGAAGAACGATACGTATCTCCAACAACAACTTGTGTGACTGGAAGGTGATCCTTATAAGACAAGATGCCATCATCCTTTCTCCTGTGCCACAAAAGGGGAAAAAGTTAATCAGCCATTGAATAATGTAAGGTGTAACCATAGTAACAAATACAGCATCTTTACAAACAAGCACTTTGCCGCCTGTTTTTGACATTTGTCTGTAGGGATGAATAAAGGTAAATCTCAAGTGCAAAATTAGGGAGCTTGTTAAAATGTATTTTTGGGTTGAATTATTATTTATTAGCCTGTCAGAGTCTGCTGAGGATAAGGAAAAGAAAAACTAGCAATCTTGAAACTTTCATTTACAATGCACAGTTATGCAAATCTTTCTAGTCCTCCCCCTGGGGGGTCAAAATGTTTCTCCTTTTCTGAATAGAAAATTTCGAGGGGACAGAAATATCAAGTGATGCATTTCCCTTTTTTACAATAATCTGCCTGAGAAAACACCAACCTGAGTACCTTATTGAAAATAACGTGAATATATAGTGTTGTTGTTCTTTTTTTATTATATAAATGTATGTAATGTAAATGTAAAAAAAAAGTATGGTTTCATATATTTAGCCAGATAAGAATAGAATATTTGATGCAAATATTTACCTGCCAGCAGGTGGCGCTTTAGGCTCTTTTCCATGTGTATTCCAGGCTACTCCTAACTACTTTGTTGATAAAAACATGTTACTTAAAAAGCTCTATGGCTCAAATCCAATGTATTGCTAAATCAGTTTAAAGAACAAACATGAAAGGTTCTCCTCCTTAGATATAAAATTGTGTTGTGCGAAACCTAAGTCATAGATGTATCCTATATAAAATGTTGTGTAAATGTTAGATAAATGACATGATAGGTAGAAAATATCATATATATATAATATATATATATATATATATATATAAATATATAAAATTGTAATGTATAAGATATACCTGACCCAAAAATGCACCTGACCAATGTCCCAGTCAAAATTACAGCAGGTGCCGGGAGGGAAGGTCTAGTAAGTTACGCTTCCAATCAAGGAAGAACAACTCCAGGTATTAAATAACATTCCATGAGAACAATTTGCTTTGCAGGCCAGGGGTCAGTTCCCTAAAAAACTAGGTACATGGAGTTTTTTATGTGCTTCCTGTATTCGCATGATTTTCTTTTAGGTGATGTGGATTTAAAAAAAAAGCATTGATGGAAAAAACAGACCATTCAGTACATTCAGATGGTCAGCTGACCTAAATTATTGGTCACATTATATTGCTGAACTTAGACCTGACCAACTGAAGCAACCCCAGATCATAACTATTGGGGACTTTCTTTGACCAGGCAGTGTGTGTAATATACATATATAATTTTAGTTAGAATTAGGACAAATGGCAGAAAAAAGCAAAACAATGTCAAGAACTCAAAAGCACACTGGTGGATTTTTCACTTTAAATGGCCTGGTCTATATGTGTTTGTCAGGGGTTTGAGGAGGATGGTGGATGGGGGTATACATGACATTTTAAAGACTTAGACTCAGTAAACAATCATACTGTGTTCAGTAAAGCACTGTGAAAATGTTAGCACTATTTATTAGTAAATAAAACTAATGAGTACCGACAATTTGAGGGGTTGATAATAATTCTGAACTATAGATAGGTAAAAAAGACACAAATATACATAGTTTTATAGGCTTCTCTGTACTGAAATTGCTTATTCTGATTTTACTGCACAATGTATGATTCTCGAAGTGCATTAGAAGCTGCAGCAGTTCAGATAGAGCCTGCTTCATTTTTTGGCTGGAACACATCTAACATCATCTAGCCATTTCTTCCCCTACCCTACAGTAACAGGCCCAAGCCCTTTCATCAACTGTATTTAGGTTATAGAGGTCCAACATTGCCTGCAACTTCAGGTTTTCAGGAAGTTGTGTACAACACCATGCCCACCTTTACTACCAGCCATGGTCTGTCTGCATTTCATTTATAAACGAGTAGAGATCATACCATTAGATTTATAAATGAGTATGTACTGAAACCAGATTAGTTCTATTAAATATAATTAGTATGTTAATGGGGGAGGTCCTTTTGAGGGCCCTGTATTTCAGAGTAAAAAAAGGAAGAAGCAGCAAGAGAAACAGTTCAGCGGTCACAAGAAGCATGGTAATGAAAGGAGAAAATTAGGTAATGTAGAGCTTAGCTCATAACTACTGTGCTACCTCTTCACTGTCCAATCATAGGCTGGGGTTCCACGGCAGTCTGGGCTTAGAAGAATTGGTTTAAATGATGCTTGCTGTCATTGTGCTAAGGAGACTGAGGACATCTATTGGCTGAATAAAGAGCACAGCTCCCAGATGAAGGTAAGTGTTGCAGTTAACATTTGTTTATATTCTGTCTTTGAATAGGCTATTCATTTATTATTTTTCAGTGGCCTAGCTATGAAACTGCATTATTCACCCAACTAAAGTAACAAGCAGACCATTCCAAATTTGCCTTGCCCTAAGAATATCTAATACAAAATCTGAGAAATCAGACATTGCTGAGAAAATGAAAAGAGTGATTACAAAGGGCACTTATGTGCCAGGACAAAACCCACAAGAATACTATCTTTCTCAGTCCGCAACTACTGCAGCAAAATGCTGACTTCAGGCCACTTTGATTTAAGCTGTAAAATAAGCTTAATGAAACATATGTTGTTTTTTCTTTTTAAATAACTCATATTTCAGCCTAATGCATTTTAAACTTAAGTATTTACCGTTACAATGATGATTAAGGAAAAAACACAATCTGTAGTTATTACACTCGCAAGGCTAAAAATATTAGGCAGCATTGTAAAAGCTAGAACAGAGCCAACTTTTAGGTGTGATTTTATTTAAGGATGATTTGCTTACCCATTTGTTCTGCTTCATGTAGGATGATGAAGGAATAAATTGTTAGCTTAATAAGCACTGGCTTTTAAAGGTCAGAGGTTTAAATTAAACACTTGTGTGTGCAACTAGACGTGCACGTGCAAGCAGCTGCATTTAAGGGTTTTAGTTAGCAAATGACTCAAACATCCATTTTTACAATATTTTAAATGCTTTGCCGTTCATCTCAAATAATTATTTACAGCTTAATGCCTGAGAAATTGTAGGCACATTTTCGTTAATGGCAAAGCAGTAAGGTAATTAACTGAAGTGTTTCATTACGCAGAGAAGGCAGCCATAAAGCACCAGCAAAATACATATACTTGTCAGTTTTGCTCAGCTTGTAAACATAGGCATATGTCTGTTGCTATTATTTTTACTCCAATTAGGCTATTTTTTTATATCATGAGCTCAGCAGAGCAGACGGATGACCTTGCTAAAAAGTAGCTGTTAGCTCAAACTTACTCAACTGTCAAGATTTACTTGTGGCAAGAACACCCACTTCTTAATTTTAATTCATGTGCAGTAAGGCAGATGTTCTGGAGTGTGGCCTCATTTTTCTTAAAACAGCGCTGATAAAATGTTTATCTCCATAGAAATCCACACGGGATATTTGACGGATCCTTAATTTATAACTGGGAGAAAGGCACATATATTTGCCTTATTATTCTCCTTCATGAAATACTTCCCATCTGTAAGCTGATTTACCAGCTGACAGCTCCAAACAGATGCAAATATTCAATTTGCTTCTCTGTATGTGATAAAGTAGAAGCCAACTATAAACTTTTGCAAAGGGAAAAGCAGAAGCTAACAAATAAAAATCTTATAGATGCTATAGAACATAGGTTGGAGCAAACATAATCACAAATGGAGAGGTTGGCAGACCTGATAGCTAAGGAAGATAGCCTGATGGGGGTCTTGATAAAAGTAATAGCATTCTTTATTAAAGGTATTGAAAGATAGACATGAACGCAAGATACAAAATAAGCCCTCTTACAAATTAATCCCAAAGGGAGCAATCATTCCCTATCTACGATATTCTCTTTCACTCTCTTACAAATATACATCCCCTTTTCAGTAGTTTTCATTTGTCTCTAGCTGTGGGAGCCACACACCGATAGTTTTCCATGTAAGACTTTCAGCCCTGAGATGCGGTGTGAATAGTAGCTGGATTGCCCTATATACTATACAGTAAAACAGCCTCATAACACATAAAGTAGAACTCCAGTATTTTTAGGCTTCTTACCCCTCTTGTATTACAAAAAAAATACTAAACTGTACTTACTTACACATTCCAGTCGTGTACCCAGCTTCCACTTCCATCAGTCTACCCATTTTTTGTGTGCTTAGTCCATGTGTCTGTGCAACCTCACACAGGCTTGGCACATGGTACTTCAGTACTGAGTGGCACCAATATACGAGTGCTGTTTAGGTCAAAGGGAAGGCCTGCCATTGCCAAGAGAAAAGAGGACGGACCCAAGACATCACTGGCTAGAATACTGCAGTGAAAAGGGTACATATAAGTGTTGCCTAGATGGGCAAGGGAAGGGAACATATAAGGCTGTACTTTAAATCTACCCAACCTGAATATATAAAGGACAACTTCAATATTAATGATCTTTTTAAAAAAATCCTCCACCACCTTCTGTGCAGCCAGGATAGTTACATACTTACCCTGTTTCCCCGATGATAAGACACTGTCTTATTTTTTTTTGAAGGCCAAAATATGCTCTAGGGCTTATTTTCAGGGGGATGCCTTATTTACCCATGAAGAAGACTACAGTACACAGTTAGAGGAACCACACACGGAGTCACCCACCGCACCACGCGATTCTGGTAAGTAATCGGTGGGTGGCTTATTTGCGGGGGGGGCTTATTTTTCATTTTTACCTAAAAAGGGGGGGCTGTCTTATTTGATGGCCCTGCCTTATCATCGGGGAAACACGGTACATTACCCCTGCTTATGAATTCTTTTCTCTGCATCCCTGTCTGCTGCAGTACAGCCTTTGTATTGAAAAACTCCCAAATGGGTGCTCTGTCTAATGTAGATAATCTATTCTCATGATGATCCCACAGTCATCCAATAGAGCAGTGGTGGCCAATCTTTTCGGACCACTCACTTTTTCGTGTCACTCAAAGAGGAAGAAACTACCCCCATAGTGACGTTATGATATCAGAACCTGTCCACTCTCCAGAGACACAACCTGTCCATTTCCCTGAGCCTACGTTCTGTGCGGGGGACATGGTCCGCGGCTCTGGCCGGTGCGTTCCCCCTTCTCCTGATTTTGCTTGGGTGTGCATCGGCCAGAAAATTTTTACAAAAATGTTTTCGCTTACCACCAGTGGTCTGCAATAGAGTACTAATAATATTTATTTATTTGTTTGTGAGAATTTTATTTAACTTTTATGCAATGTGGTTTAACTGGTTTGTCTATAATTGTCCTGATGCTGCAAACTCAAGAAAATATAATAAACACGTAAAACATTTGAATTATATTAATTATATTGGGAAGCATTTGGCTTTTGCCAACTATGAAGATCTAAAATGTTCTTTGGACTACTACTACAGTTTTTATTTTTTTAATTTCACCTATTTCTGTCACGTTGTGTGGTAGAGGATCATGCACTCTTGTCTGCTAGCCCACGCCTACTCTACTGTTTAGCTTTTATGTCATTTTCTCTTTTTACTTTAAATACTGATTTAGCACTTTAAAAAGGAATGTGCAAGCTTTGTGAAATATGTGAATTCAGGTCAGTCAGGGCAAGAGGGAAGAAAGAACTTTGGTTTTATTATAAAGCTTAAGGCTCATAAGAGAGAGAGTCAAATAAATCATTACCTGATGTATTTTAAACATGCTTCTATGCTTCTATAGGAGGCAGCAACAAGTGACTGTTTTGTTAATAAATGTGGGTCTGTTTATTATACAAATACAGAGTGTAGTTCCTGAAATTGATCTTGTCCTGTTCCTATTGATTGTAGACACCATTGAACATAGTAATGGACTAGTTTGCAGCTGTCCATTCCATTCTACCAGCTTCAGAAATAACAACTCCTAGAAATTCCCTCAGACGCTTTAGAAAAAGTATGAATACTGTGACTGCACTAACACTATGGAAATAAGAAAATGTTACCGGTTTTTAGAAGAGGACTGGGAACATTTAGCCTGGGGGTGGGAGGGGTGGTCAAGCACAGTGCGCTGGTTCTTTTTTTGCAAGGCTTAGCCCAACAAAATATAGAATAAGGCGGTCGGGAAAAGGGAACATACAGCATAGCATATATAATAAGATTTGTGGAATAGGGAATGTACAACAAGGCGTGCTATTTGGGTAATAAATTGGCAATGTACTGTGCTTTGTAAAAACTAAGTTGAAGGGGAATGAGATATATAAAAGGAGGTAGAGTAGAACAAGGATTTTATAGCACAGTGTACAGAATGAGGAGGTAAGACATTTGTCCAGCCCACTTTACAGAAGGAGGCAGCGTGGAATAGGGAAGATATATGATGTATTGCATAAAAAAAGATAGTGAAGAATAATAAATGCACAGTGCAGCATACAATATAAGTAGGTATAGAACATGGAATGTACTGTGCATTATACAGAAGTGAGCAGTGTGAAATAAGAAACATACAGTACAGCATACAGAGGTGGTCTCAAATAGACTATGTACAGCACATGGAACAGAATAAGGTGTATGGTTTGGCAAGCATACAACACATTGTACAACATAAGGCAGTGTGGAATAGGGAATGTGCAAGGGGTTTGAAATATTGGACATACAGCACATTGTATGGAATTGGGTATATGAAAGAGCAAATATACAGCACATGGCCGCTGATTCATCAAGCAGAATCGGATTATCGGTCGCACATTCGTATTCGCGATCCGAAATCGTACGCGATCGCGCTATTCAGCAACTGAAAAAGATCGCGGCCGGAGCCGCGCATCTCCGGCAGCTTTACACTGGCGAGCTTGCATTAAAAGTTATTGTGAAGGCAGGAATCCGGCTGGCAGTGAGGCGAGTGTACGCGCACACTCGAGTCCGGACCGCGGTAATCCGCGATCGATGGCCGCGCGTACTTTCGCGCTTCCAGCGAGCGCGGATTTTATTGATGAATCAGGGGCATTGTCTCTTTATAGCATTTGTAAATTTGCTTTGTGATAGTATGGATTAGATTATGTAAACATAATGCAAATCTTACTGGTAGGGAACAATCTAATACAAAATAAACCTTAATGTACGTGGGGTTGAGCTTAGACTGTTAGATTCTTCAAGAACCTGAGGCTGATGTCTAGTCTGGAATTATGATACAAAATATAATTTTCCTTTTATGTATTTAGCATAGAAAAGAAATGCAACCAATAGGCTTCCACCCCAAGCTCATGGATATTTTGGGCCGATATACTTTCATCTGTGAAGCTGGGTGATCTGATAAACCTGGAACTTTATTTGCTAGCAAATGACTTTGAAGAAATCCATTCCAGGTTTGCTGGATTAGCCAGCTTCACTGTTTAAGATCTATCCTCTTCAGCCTTGGAGAGTTTTATAAATCAGACCTCATGAGTTTCTCCATTGTATGCTGGTACTGCTCTATTGCTGTATGTCAAGCCTCAGCTAAAATCTTTCATTTAATTTTCAAGAGATCAGGGAAGGCTTATTGTCTTTGTTGGTGTTTTTTTGCCACTATTGGGGTCATTTCCCTTACCTTACTGTCAAAATAGGACTGATCAATCACTCTAATGTGGACACAGACAAAAGAAAATGTAGTTAGACCTAGAGGAACTTTTGTGCATTCTTTTCCAGGTAATGGATGCAACCACTGCTACTTGTATTAGAATTACAGAAACAAGAAGTGAAAGAAAATCTCTGCACTGATCCCAGACTGATTAAAAACTGTCAGAATATTTAAATCTTTTTCACGTTTTGCCAAATTAGGATTTAGGCTTTAGCTCTACAGTTGGAAGAAAAAGATGTTGCTTGAGGTGCTCCATAAATGCTGTCACCCAAAATTTATGTGAGTATTGAATATATACTATCCAATGCAGATTCCACTAACCAAATACAAAGATCTTTGATAAAAATTCTTTGTATATGTTGTTGCTAAGTTTAAAGTCCAGGCTGCTGTAATTCATTTGCTAATCTGATATACAGTAAAAGTGATACACACATAAAAGAGCACATTATCAACTTCAGTAATATAAATGTAAATTGGAAATACGGTGAGGTAATGCTTAGCGCACAAAGGCCCTCCAGGGGTATTCAATCATGCAGACATCGGTTCTGGCAGTTGTACTGTAGTGTACAGAACACTTTACTAATGAAAGTCAAGTACTGTTTTTCAAGTATACGTTATATATGGTTACTGCTTTTTTTTTATATAATTATGTTAATTTATACCATATTCTGATTAGCGTGGAATATTCACTGTGGAGCTACATTCTACTTGAAATATTTAGGGGGAATTAAAACATTACTATTGTTATAAGGAATGACTCAGTAAATGTAGACCTCATTACATGCAAATATATTGGAATGGTATATGTAATTAAGTACTTTTTTTACCATTTAAAAAAGAAATATTGCTGTTTTGTGGATATCAGTATTGTGTGTTTCTTCTGTTGAAAAGCTTTTAGTTCCAGCATATCATTTTTACCTGTCAATGGCTATTTATGTTGACAGCTGTCCTGGGAACTAAAGAAAATGGGCTCATTTGTGTATTAGAGGGATGAATCTTTATTTGTAAAAAAGACAAAGATCACTCCCAACCCTTGAGATGTTACCAATCTACTACACTGCCCTGCTCCTACCAACAACACCCATAAGAACAACCCCATCCCCGACACTTGACCTTACTCTTCTTGCCCCCACCAACGCACCTGCATGCCCCAGACTGGCTTTACCACATCTGCCACTATACCAACACAAATGATCACCAACCTTTCCAATTCTGAAAAAGCACCATTCTAGCATTTTATTAATTATTAAGAAGTATACCAAAGTACGGTACATGAAATGCTACTGATGAAACTCATACAAGTAGCAGCTGCAGTTAATAATTAAGTCATTCATTAGTCCTAAACTTGCAGCAATATCAGTAAATATTTAACTGCAGCACTTCCATATATTGCTGTTCAATGTACTATACACCCTGCATCAGAGAAATGTGTTGCTTACTATGGTGTTTGGAATAGGTGGGCAGATCCGTTGGGTCAGCAGTACTACGGACAAGTGGTCATTTATCTTACCTTTATTTGCCTCCTTTAAGTTATTGTCTGTTGCGTCAGTGTTATGTTTGTATGGGATAATATGGTAGACATGCCATACAGGAAGAAGTGGAAATGATCAAGGAAGGACATTGCATGGACGTAAAGCAACTGGAGAAGAATGAAGTGATATAGCACCCTAGTTTTAAGGCGAAGAAAACATATGTGAGGAAGTAGAACTATAACTGTAGCAGACTTTGTGGGTTGTATACTTGCTTTTGTTTGGAGTGGCAAAAGCATCAATAGCACTTTTCTAAGGACTTATTATTAAACCAAATCAGCTTTTATGATGGTAGCTATAAGTATGTTCTTTTTGACCCCATGGATTACTATGGATTTGAATTAAACCAGTGTAAGATGACCCTGTTTATCAATCAGATACTCACTTTTCCATGATCAAACTCCTGTTCTTTTGTACAGATGAACAAACCCAATATAAAATGTATGAATGGAAAAAGTAGTTTATATCAAAATCAATTATAACTAAAAACTTTTATCCACCCCTTATTGATATGAATAAACTGAACACCATCACAAATGGATCTCAAATTTTCTTCTGTTGTATTTTTTTTTGCACACTCTGAAAAAAGTTTGTGCTGATTTCAGAAACAAAGTTGATGCAAGTGAACATAAAAAGGGGCATGACTTCTTATATGACCTTTAGTGTCTGGGAAGAAGAACATGCGAGGAACAGACTGGGGTTGGGGGATTATTGGCTCAGTTTTTTTTAAATTATTCAGCTTGTGTATCGTATGGTAACTGGATTGGGTACTCGTTTAAAATGTAACACAGTATTAGGTTCATAGAAGAATTTGGTAAAGATATTCATATATTCTACCAGATTGTTTGCTAGTTTGAGAGCTTTCTCAATTAGGTTTCTCTGGAAGAGATTACTAAGATTGTTTCCAAATGTAAGAACGTGTAGACATATAAAATATCACATTCATCAAATATTTCGCGGTTCTAAACAACCTTTATCTATTTTGATTAAGAAAAAATTGCAAAGGTAATTGTTCCGACATGCATCTTCTAGATCAAAATTGTGCAATTTGTGGTTGCCTGTTGTGCTACTACAAACCTCAGTACCTCTTAATGGAAAAAGCCATATAACATTCAGAAAACTATATTTTGACCACACATATACATGTATTGTATAAAATAGAACTCACCATTGTCTCTGATCAGCATCACAATTACAGAATAATTTACTGTCAGTGCAATTTCTGTCAATTCCACATGAACATTTCTGAATCCCAGGTCCAGAATCTCCCCAGTAGTAATGCTTCTCATTGCCTTTGCCAACCCACCATGTGTATGGGCTTCCATCTGCAAAACAAAGACAAGTCAAAGATTATTATGTGTAATGGATGTACATTGTTAAGGCTCAACTCAAAGTTTTTTTTACTATTTATCTACAGAGTGAAACAGGATAAAACCTGTGTTTTCAAGGTTTTTATTGCCGTCTATACAATAACATGGCTAGTGCTGGTATAGATCCAAGAACAAAGTCCTATTATTCCAGGTGATAGATAAGAAAGTGAACCTGGTCCAGCATGACATTTTGTTCAGACCCCAGGCTTCTCCAAAACTGAAAACAGTCCTCCAATACTATTCACTGAAGGGCAACACATTACCAGGTGACAATCCCAACACTATGTCTTTTAATATTTGGTTTTATATGATTCCTAAGTCTACAGAGGCACTAAGGTGCAATGTTTATCTGTTCATATTACTACTCATTGGATTGTAGAAATCAAACCCTCTACTTATTAATCACCTATATAAAGGTATCTATGTAACAGAAAATAACAGAAAGTGAGAATAGTTACATAGTTATGTAGTCAGTTTGAAAAAAAAAATCCCAGGTCCATCACGTTCAACCACTAGGGGAATATATAAAACAGAGGGGGGGACACCTTACCGCCATCACTTACCTAGTATGATACTAAACAATATTGCCATTTTTTTTGCCAAACTAGTGGGTATATGTTAGCCTAGGATTCATTTATAGAGACACAGCTCTTAATCTTTTAAATTATGTTGTTGGAACAATAAAATTTTGTGTTTTTAAATTTAACTCTGTTTGCCCTTCAAAACCCTGGCTTTCTCTTCCTCCTCTTCCTCCCACAGATACAGAATATATAAAACATACATATTCTAGATAGAAACCTATATGCCCAGTTGGTCCAGAGGAAAGCAAAAACGCGACCATGAAGTTGAATTCTTGTAATGGGTATAACTGTTTTAAAGTGATCATAGATCAGTTATGCTTTAATAATAAAAAGAAACATTCTCTTTAGTACAATGGTTTACAAAAATGACTGTAAGCACACTTTTCCTAGGACTATGCAAATATTTACTGATATAATTACAATTGGTTAATGTGCATTAGATCAGCCAACTAACTATATTTATATTTTAAACCACTTTAGTGTTAATTGCTGACTGATTAGCAGCACATAATTTTCATATATTTTTAATCCAGTTAATACTGTTGTGTATTCGTTCATGTTCATATTCACTGAGCAGTCCACAATGGCAAGACTGTCCAATTTGATTGGTCTTTGCCTCCAGCATATTAGAGTTAGAAGGTGAGCCAACTTTAATACTGGAGCTTTCTGTCAGGGTTTTGTGAATCAGACAGATGGTTTAGAGGAGCAGCATAAAAAGATGGCGACAGTTTCAGTCATTCAAACACTTGGCAGTATGAAATCAACTTTGTTATATTGTATTAACTGTTGCTCCAGTTGCAGTCATTTATATTTTAGCTGTTTACTAAGAAAATAAATACAAAACATCATAAATTCTTCATGGGCAAAAGTTTTTTTTCTCTTTCTTTTCAAATTATTCTTAAAAAAAATTTACCTCTTTGTTTTATTTTTTTACAGCTACTTTTTACAATAAAATAGCCTAATTTAAAAAATATTTATTCAAGAAAACCTCAGATAAAAGTATGCAAACAGTGTATTCTGTTTCACCCAGTTTCATCCCAGAAATAATTGTGAAATCTATAAAAGCTCTCTAGGGTCTATTTATAAAGCAGTAAATCTGACTTTCGGTCAATGGTAGATTATCTGCTTTATAAATAGACTCATGTGTCTTTCTTGTACAGAGCACCTGGCCCTGCCCATGACATTCTGCTAAACATTAGGAATAGTTTTCCTAATCAGCAGTAAAATGATGTTTGAGGTGTGTGACACATAATTTAAAGTGTATGAGAGTTTAAGGAAACTTCCTATTTAAGTTGATTGACAATATGGTACATTGCCCCTAATTTTTTAAAGCTCCATAGGACTGAAGTAGATAGACATTGGCGAACTTGGATGATCCAGGAAACCTGGAATGGACCTGATCTAGGATTGATAACATATGTCAACTAATAGAAAATGTTTTTAAAGAAATTCCAGGTTTGCTGTATCAATCACTTCTCCCATGATAGTCTTTCTTCTCTAGTCTTTATTAAGCTTTAATAAATTAGGCGTATTCTATTTTATAACTGTACAGTTTGTATTTATTTTTTGGCTTCATATTTTATATTATATTTTTTCCACTGATCATATGTTCAATGAAAATTGTTTGAAGAATAATTAGGAAATACATTTAAAGCACCTGTAAGAGACTGTCTGCACATTGAACACTAAGGGATGCTTAACTATTCAAATATGGCTTCCAGAATATATTTGATTCATTCATCAGAATAACAATCCATCTAGAGCCATTTCTGTCACGCTGCTCTTTCCCAAACAAACTATCCCAAACCATGCGTGCAGGTTGGTATCCCCAAAACAATCAAGCGGCAAACACAGAGCCCCTCTACTATTCTGATACTGACCAATATGCACTTTGGGGTGTGTGCTTTGAAGGAGCCCCCTCAAAGCATCCTAACCCAATGCTGACTAAAGGGGTTTATGTTCCACCAATTAGTTCCCCCGTGGGAGACACGTTTGTAATAACTGCTTGTCTCTATCTTAACCTTAGTGATGTCCTAGGTTGCCTGTCTTCTACTGAAATAGAATGTGCTATCCAAGCTTAGTATTGCGGTATTATTGAAATCTGGGGAAAGCTTTTGTAGGGAAGTCGTTTAAAGTTTCTAAGTATCTGTTAAAAGCCTTTACTTCCAACAATAAATGTTAGAACCCATGTTAGGCCTTGGAATTTGAGTAAAGAAAGTGAGGGAAGGTAAAGACATTTTTTTGCGGATCCCATACAGCATTCTTTGAGGACTTGTTTATATTGTCATACAGGAGGCTTTAGTTGTACTTTAAAAAGAATAACTACTAAATTTAAACATTATTGTCATAAATACATAAACTTAACATATTGTTTATTCACTTTATTGGTAAGAAGCTTAACTATTTAGTTTTAAACTCCAATTACTAAAGGATTAGAAAACAGAAAAATCACAGTGGAAAGGACTTGACTTATGAGAGTTTCCTGGGGTTTACATTGCTTCTATAGAAATTAAAAGAGTCGGTAAATGTTATTTTACTTCTGTCTAATGAAGCTTCATTAGCTACACCTATTGTTTCCTTTGAGAAAACTCTCCAAAGCCCCCATTGATCCAAAGGTGTAACAATGAAGATAAATTACTAAACACCTTTCTGCCAATCAATAGATTCTTGAACTGAATTACAGTTTTGCACAAAATATTCTATCCTAGCTGTATATTCAATGTAAACACAAAGAAAAACACAAGCCATTCTAATGAATTCGACTAATTATCCTTTTTTTTTACAAAAGGAAACAGTCAATTTTTTTAATAGATGGGGTGGTAAAATGATTTTTACCTGCCAAAGAAATGATTTTCACATATTACCGTTACCTGGACATTACTTTTACATGTATTGATTTCTGCTGGCTCTGACTATTAGAGTTACACCTCAGTATACTGAAGTCTGACACTTATTATAGAGTGGAATGAGTATGATGTACCCTCAATAATTTACTTTCATCTAACACATACAGTACATTCATCAGCAACAGGAAGGTTTTGGCAATCCAACAAGAAATAATGACAAACACATAAATTCATGTCATATGACTAAAGTGTAAATATATTAGGTTTTATATATTCTATTTATATAGTCTAGTTCTTAGATGAAATGGTTGCATTCGTTAATTTTTGTGGCTTAAACTATTTCTTACGAGAAGCAAGCAAAATGCCTAACCATGCCTGTTGCAGGCACTCTACGGGAAAACTGCAACATATTACATTTTTGGTTTGTGTAAGACAAATTGTAGCTTAAACTAGACTTTTTGGAAGATCAAGGTATGGGATTGAGAGCATGTTGCATAGAGATAGGCACTGTGACAGCTGAAGCCAACAGGCTACATCTGTCACAGATCCATATAGTGAACTATGTGCTAAATACCATTTAACATGTTCTATTTCTCAGCTTATATTAATATTAATAATAATAATAATAATAATAATATTGAAGAGTGATTATTTGAGCAATTGACATAAAAGTTGTATGCAGTATGTCTTTAAAAAAATAATATAAAAAATATCTAGTTAGTCATAAGATCTTTGTACCAAGTTTACCAACACATGTAGATGATGCTAAATTTGGTCTGAGCATCCAAGCTTCAGCGACACTTGGTTATGAAAGTGATAAGCAAGTGAGCAATCTCTAAATGTTAACAAAAATAAATGCATGCTTAAAGTCTGAGCCCTCCTAATTGATGAATAATTCCATGGAGTAGAAAATGGAGTAGAAAATTGTGAATAGCAGTGGGTGGGTTATTACTCACAAATAAATTATCATACTTAAAAAAGAACTAAACTGAAAACTGTCAAAAAAATAAATAAATACACTTCAATACCTTCAATCCCGCAGGGCAGTCCATCATCCTAGCATTCGTCTGGCGCCGCCATCTTCTCTATTTCGTCCTGGTTCTTCATCCTATGTCACGCGACCCAGGCACGAGATCGGGTGACGTAGAATGAAAAAAAAAATTGCCGATCTCACTGCTCATGCGCTAGATTGACAAATTTTTCTGTTTGCACGAAAAGGCTCCTTCTGTTTGCGTGAAAAGGAGCACCCAAGAGCCTCCCAAGGAGCACCCAAGAGCCTGCCAAGGAGCACCCGAGAGCAAGGCTTTGCGCTCCTATTCATTCTGGATCGCCCAGAGGTAGGCAAACTCCGGTCTTTAGGCCAGATACGGCCTAGCCAGTAGTCTGTTCCGGCCTAACGGCCCCCTGGTCGATCTGGCCTAATCCCATCCAGCGGTTGTCAGCAACCAACAGCTCTGGAGCGGCATGCGGCTCTTGCCTCCTTGTTATGCTTCCTTTCACTATTTACCGCGGCCGGCATTAACACTTCCAACGCTGGGGTAAGGGGACATTCCCTCTCCTCTGTATGCATTGGGGAGGGGAGGGATTTCCCTTCTGGGGCGTTCCTGGTGGGGGGCAGAGCCATCAGCACAGGACTCGAGGGAGAGTCCGGCCTAGTGTGCCTTCTTGACCTCCTAAAATGGCCTAGTAGCCAAAAAAGTCTGCTGACCCCTGGCCTAGGCGGTCGAGAATTAGGAAGCTGTGCTGCACCCTTTTTTTTTTTTTTTAAAAATGGGTGTTTTATTAGAAAAAAAAAACAACAGAATTTTTACATAACATAAAAGGGTTGTAAAGTTAAATTTCTGAGTTTAGATATGCTTTAAACATACATATCAAATTAAAAAAACTGCATAAATACAGTAGTTGCAATATAAAACTATGTAAAGCCTATACATTTTTAGTCTGGGACATTTTCATATCACGTGATACATTTTGTTTTATTATAGGTAATGCTATGCTTGATAGCTTTTCAAATTTAATTTAAAAAAACCAAGGAGCATGACAATAGCAATTCAATGAATCCCATCATTTTACATTATATGCTCCTTTGTTAGTTCCACTTAAATTATTCCACAAAAGTCAGTTCAAGTTGAAGTCATGGCCTAAATTATCCCTGAGCTAAATATAGTTTTAGAATGGAATTTGGAAATGGATGAAATTTGTTTGATTATTCAGGTCATGCATATTTTTCTGCTAAGGCCTAGATATTAAGGTATTAAACATAATAAAATGACCCCGTAGCAGTAATAAATTCAACACTGGATTTAGTTTCCATTTATCTTCTGTTAGGATGAAAAATCCAAAGAGCCAAGTGAATTTTCAGAAAAACTAGGCTTTGTTAAATAATTACTAACTTAATTATTAACTATGGGCCTAATTTATTATGGCTTATCGAGATTGGAGAAAACAGACTATCATGGGAGAACCTGGGTGGTCCAGCAAACTTGAAATGTATTTCCTAAAAACCATGTGTTAATAATTAGTTGGCAAATGTATGCAGTGATGGACCAGATTCATTTGAGGTTTGCAGGATTACCCAGGTTTCCCATGGTATTCTGTTTTCTTCAGCTTTGGAGAGTTTTAATAAATACAAATAAATAGGCATTTCCAACTGAAAATATGATGAAAGTTGTTGACATGACTATGGACTTTATAAAGCACTGCATAATATGTCAGTGCTATATAAATACCGTGTAATAATAATAATATACCACTTTCAAACTAATGAAGATATTTATAGAGGGATACTAGACCTTCCTAACAAGGACTCTCCAACTGTTGTCAGACTACCAGCTCCTGTATTTTATACTGCTTATTTAATAATAAACACAAAATCATGATCTGTTTTCAACTAATATGCTGTGTTCCTGGTTAAGCTATGCACTTCCCCAACTCTATGATTTGTCTTTGTGATAGGCCAATGCTTTAGTAAACCTCAAGGCAAAATACTATAATAAAACAGTATAATACAAATAATACAATAAATAACATAACTCTATATTACATTTCAAGTGTAACTATCATATTTATATAATGACTATAATAAAGGGTAAAAAAAGGCCAAACATTTTACTTAAAAGTCAGGGTATACTAATAAAACATTATAGGCATTAAGGATGACCTGTTTGCAAACAATCTAATTCAGGCATGAATTTTTTGCAATGACTATACTTTTAAATGCAACAAAAGTAAATTAAATATATATATATATATATATATATATATATATGTGTGTGTGTGAATTTTTGCAATGACTATACTTTTAAATGCAACAAAAGTAAATTAAATATATATATATATATATATATATATATATATGTGTGTGTGTGAATATATATATATATATATATATATATCTTGTGCAATTCCCTCAAATTGAAAAAGGAAATACGCATTCTGAGACAAGCAGGCTTTTCCGCCTGTAAATATACTGCCAAAGAATATGTTGAGAAAAAGGGAATGATGATCCCATTGGTCTGCTGTTTCTCCTTTGTTATCCTATCACAGATTGAAGGCTGGAAGGTGACCAAGCTGTATTGCTAAAATGTGGTAGAAAAAGGTTTGTGACCCGACCGTAACACATGGCAGGACTGTGTTTATATCAAGACTTACTAACTAAAATACCCAGGCAGGTTAATAGCTATTCACATAATACAGCTTTAAATGACAAATGTGTGCCGCCGCAGTAAAAGAAAAAATGCCATCAAATGCTGCTGGGTGTTACGTTTTCACCCTAAATCCTAAATCTCTATTTATAGACCATCCAATAACTATTCTTCCAACTAGAAAGAACCCACAGGAATAGAATGAATTGATAGTGAATTGATAGTAATCGCGAAAGAAGAACCCATGGCCCTATTGCTCTTCATATACTTTAAAAAGTAACTTTAAATTTGCTGGAAGCAAAGGTGACTGGTCTATGTCAAGGTGATGAGCTGCCACTGATTGCTGTCCCTGAAGAATACATAGAGACAAATATACTAAACACATTAAAAATACAATAGCTCTACTTCCCACTGTACAACAGGCCAAATCAGAAGTACATTTAACGTACAATATTTTTTATGAAAAGGATGATGAATTTTTATTACAGGTAGTCCCCGGGTTACATACGAGATAGGGACTGTAGGTTTGTTCTTAAGTTGAATTTGTATGTCCGAACAGGTACATTATTTTAATAAATGCAATTAGGACACAAAAAAAACTTTTTAGGGAGCCTAGATATTCAATAACTTCTGTAGCAAGCTGTGCTTTGATATGCAAAAAAAAAAACAACTGTCTTGGTCAATAAAGAGTTACAAGAGCTTGCAGAACAGCAAAAGGATGCCCCGTTTGTATCTAGGAGTCGTCCGTATATCGGATATCTGGGACTACCTGTATTCATTATGTCATTTATATTTATGTTTATTGTTTATATATGTTTATTTTTTAGATTTATGTGCATTTATCTTATATTTTGACAAAGTTTGTATACTCAGATTCAAGGCCTATAGGATGTGCAAATGTCATAACCTCACAGCGTACCAGAAATTCACAGCGAATCACCAGATTTGTAACCTCATCAGATTGGAGATGATCTATAATAATTGCACTGGTTACTATAGGAAACAGTAGCCTTCACTAACCCATGAACACAGTATTGAGGTTAAAAAATAGCAGTAGGTTTTGTTGTCTACAACTTTACAGTGAAGTCACCTACATTGCTAATATGACTGTTTTTCTTTCAACTTCAACTTAGACCTTTAGAGAGAGAACATTATAGCACTAAGGCACCTCCTTTTAACACAAGATGTAATTACACTATCAGAAATAAGGAGTCACAGTGGTTCCATGCAGATGTTATGCACATGATTTATATGGCGGGTTATGATCTGCAGTCCTGCATTGTGAGTGACCTAGTGACTGGAAAGGTGCCAGCCACCAGTAGCCACGCGGGATTGCTTGATCCTGCTGCAGATCTGAACTGCTAATGAACCACTCTCCGCTTCCCCAATTCATTTTCTATGAGGCTGCATGGGTAGAAGCTACATGTAGCATCTCCCCCGAGGCAGTGGTTCACTGGCTTGAGGAAGCAATAACCGAACTGTAACCTTACTGCCAGTCTGAACGTATCCTAAATGATCTAACAGTCATATTATCTGTGTGAAACCTGAAATTGATCAGTGAATATCACATGCATCCCGTATTGGTTATTACTAGAGATGAGTGAAATAGAGTGTGTCATTTCACATAAATTTTGATACAAATCTAAACTTGTAGATGTTATACCATTTTGGCAAAATGCTTTCTTCTCAGTTGGGAAAGTGAAATTAGGTGCTTTGGATAATTTTGAATGGTGCATATAGTTTAAAGCAGCGGTCGCCAAGAAAATGTTGGTGGTCTGCCGCTCTGGCCAGTGCGCCCCTGAGTGGGGTCAGTAGAAGGACCTTGCTGGGGGGGGCGTACCGGCCAAAGCTGCGTATGGTTCGCAGGCTCAGGGAAGTGGGCAGGTTGGGTTTCTGGGCGTCACTATGGGGAATGTTTCTTCCCATTTGAGTGACACCCATGGTCCTGGTAAATTTAGTGGTCCGTGCGTCCGAAAAGGTTGGAGACCACTGGCTTAAAGGTCATCTGGTCTGTTTGGTGGAAGACCCTTTTAACAAATACTGGACTTTTTTATTTGTCAAAAAGCATATGTTAGCATCATCACCACTAAGTGGGACAGCTGAACCATGAAAACATGTTGGCTTATCAGTTTTCACATATATATTTATTTACTGAAGTTAATATATTGATATCCAAAATAAAACTTACATTGGTCTTACAAAACATTAGGATGTGGTGCTTAAAGAACCTTAGGCATTATTGCCAAAAACATATCTGATCAGATAGCAGTCATACAAGAACCTAGAAAATGGTACTGAATATACCTAAATTTAGCTTTTGTACAACTGTAACCTATAATTTTAGAGCTACATTTTAAAATTTGAATGCAGAAAGTAATGTTGTGTGATTGGTAAAAAAAACTTGCTCTAAAGACATATGAGTCAATTAACATTTGCTTCCAGTTTAAGGAGGACTTTCAAAAATCTCCTTTAGGATCAGGACAGAGAAAAATGATCAAGCTGTTTCTGTTTCAAAGCTCATATTCTGCTCTTGTTAAAAAGTCGTTTGGTTTAATTTATAAATCTTGGCGGGAAAGAGAGCCTGTATTTTTTATAACATTCAATTCGATGCCAGCTCACAGTTTCAAACCTGCACTAGGAAATTTACAACAGACTGACTGTGTATAGGCAACTAAGATGCTGTTATTTTTCTAGTATAATTTAAAGATAATCTATAATAGACTGAGGTCAGGTACAGTTTTTAAATCAAACTTTAAACTGGCTCCAAAGTAAAGGAAATCCCTACTTAGGCTGTAGACACATTCTTGTTTCCTTGATAACTCACATTTTTAAATTTACCTTGTGTATTTACACTGGACTACACAAATAAAAAGCATTTACATTTGAATAAAGGAGTTATTATTTTTGGTATTATTAGTTCTGCATTTCTAAACAAAATATTGTTTTATTTAGGCCATGGTGTGTACTACCATTAACCATACATGTTACTGAACTAGGAAAAGCCCTGTAACAAAATTCTATATTACTAAACATAAAAAGGCTAACTATCCATAAGCAGAGTGGCATCAGAGGAAGGTAATTATTAATTATGAATCATTATAATTACTTTGACCATGTAGTGCAGTGTAAGACTTATGTAATTACATTATCAACCCAGAAGCCTTTGGAGGGCAGGCAGGGAAGAGTCTGTCATGGTTAATATACTGTATATAATTCAGTGTTCCTTTGAGAAAAATTGTGCTGCTCTGTGTATCTCAAGATGCCACAGGGTAATTAGTACAGATGGTGCTGTGCAATCTGATGGAAAAAGTAAATCCACCAGAAAACATAATTTTTTTGTGTTAGGATTGTGATTCTGTCACAATGAGGACTAAACAAAGAAGAGTTGGGTATTGGTAATTCAAAGAGACAGCACTATATGCTAAATCATAGGAGTCACTAACACATCACACTATGTTGATTTTACCCCTAGCTAATCCTTGCAGGCAAAACGATCAATCTTATTTTAGCAAATTACTAACTATATCTATTCTTACATAATGACGCAAAAGCAAAACCACATACGAAGCATAGAAAAAATAGGCACAGCTGTTTTTTAGTTTTCTAGGTACACTATATACATAAAAACTAAAATGCATATTTTGAAAACATCAGCAGAAAATCATTGTCCTTAAAAACTGATGACATAACTTTTTTCAATTTTTTTTAATATTAACTTAAGGACTTTAAGGAGCACAAGATGTATATACTCAAGTATAAACTTGTATCAAGATTTGTTTTGTGTTGTGTGTTCTAGGGCTTATTTAACCTTTTCAAATCATGGGCAAGGGGTACTATGTACCCCTATACTCAATCTCCAAGTTGAGTGTGCAAGTATCAGGAGGCCTTCCTTTTAAACAGGGCTTTCAGACACATTCCAATACTTTCCCTTCCTGCAGACCCCCACAACACTGAGGTCATGTTGTTGGGATGAAGGCCTCCCGGACAGAGAGAGGGGACTACAAACTTTTCCCCCCCATTTTTCTTTGGAAAACCAGCTTCCCAGGGAATATTGAGGGGGTTCCTATTTTTTACCTCACTTTCACCCAAACCAATGTAACTTCTACACAGTCCTTGTCACCTGTCATTTTTGCCCATTTCACTGTCACCACAACCCTTGTACCTGTTACTTGTCACTTTAATTTGTGTTAATTGTAATAGTTTATTAACCTTTATTCGTGTTAATTTTATGGTTTTTTTGGCACTTATTTAGATTACTGATTAATTTTTAGCCATGACACCTGCTAACAGGCTATATTCGAGTATATACATACTTATCTTTTTTTGTTCACCCCCTCACTGGCTGCCAAATCTTAAGGATTCCTACATTTGACTAAGTTTTGACTTACTTGATAGATCCTAAAGTAAAGTCAATCTGTTAGTGCAAAAATTATTGAAGCTCTCTGCTATGTAACTTGTTCTCTTTCTGCTTCTTAAATCTCCAAACAACCTCAACATTCAAAGGCAAATGTGAATTATATTGATTAATCCACATGGGCTGATTTATGTAAAATAAAACATTATCAGTATGTGATAGACAACAATGAGTGTGCAGTAGGTGTATGTGTTTGGGAATACGTATCCTGGGATTCTCAGATCACATGATTGACAAAAAAATAAATAGAAAAATTTGGTAGGCTTGACTCCCCATATAAATCTTTAAGTGCAACCACAGGTTAGGCACAACCCCCATCTTGGCCACCACATTAAATAATTTAAACATACATCTTTTTTTGACAGATGTCTAGTCTTCTTATGAGTGGGGTTCTCTTCTTCCTTTCTTTCCCTCTGACAGTGGGTGGTTTTACCTTTGCTGACAACACCATTGTATCATTATTCTGTACAGGGAACATGGCTTTAGAGGAAGTGTGTATAGGGTAAAAACAGTCATTGTTTTTTTTTTAGCAACTGTTATTTTTTTTCTTGTGGACCTAGGCTTTAATTTTTACCTTGTACCTTTAAATGACCACCTTACTTTAGGATTAAAATAAAGTATGTGTGAGATAGAGCTACTAAATATTCTCAACTATATCAGTAACATTTTTCCTGAGTTGATATTGTGAAATCTGACAGAACTCAAACGTAAACTTTAAGTAGCTATTTCTTGTAACTGTTCTTCACCCGGCAGGGTGGTAGTCCAGAATCAGATATCTGCACATGCTGTCATCTTAGTAGCATTCATTATAAAACAAAACTGGGTTTTAAAAAAACCAAGGGGCACCTTGCATTACTATGTTGTCTATGGGTTGACTCAGGCAGGAGATGGAATTTTGCTATCTGAGGTAGCACGCTGTATACACGCTGACACAGTAAATAATTGTAACTGCTCATTGAATCTTATTAGACATAAACTGACAGGTATGAGCAGTTTCCCCATCTGCAAACCAAATAAATATGATTCATGCAGCAATCTGTGCCACATTTATTCACTAATCAGTGACATATCACAAGCAAACAGTCACTAATGCCTACACCTCTTGTAACCGGGTCTATAAAAATACATTTACTTTTTGTAGATTTTTTTTCCTGCAAAAATATATTGAAGAGTCAATGAATAAATAGATATCAAAATAATAAATAGAAAAATGATTTGGGGAGCCTAATGGTGCATGGGTTTGTATTGCATGTTAATGATATTAATAATAAATTAATTGTACAGCAAAAGACCTTGAATGCGTTGCAGACATTTACTTGCATAATATTTAAGAAACAGTTAGGTGAACTGGATTAATATGAGTGCCACAGACGAGATGCATACACAATATTTATATGTTTGCATGGCGAAGGGCAAAAGTTGCTGCAGTATCCTTTGATCAAGAGTGTGCAGCTGTGTTAATAGACCCGGAAATGATCCACCTTTTATTTGGCTCTAATTAAAAACAGAACCCCTTCTATAATGAGCAGTAATTTGAATTTCATATTTAGTGAGCACTGTGTGAATCTATTTTTAATAGGAGGTCAACAAGTGTACCAAGCATTTACAGATGCAGAAGATGTCATTACATCTGTGTGTTTCAGTGAGTGACAGATCACTAGTCCTTCCTCTCCTTAGTACACATATTGAATGCTTATTTGCTCATTCATTGGCATGTTCTGGACTTGCATGCACCAGATGGTGTCATAACATAAACTAGCATTGCAATAGAGTCATATGGTAATATTGCAGCAGATCTAAATGATGAAATAAGGTTACGAGCATTCAGTTACACAAAAACAACAAAACAGATGATTAAAGTAAAAAGATATTTGAAAGTACCAAGCATTGTTCAACATATGAGCAAGCGATTGCAAAATTAATAAATATTTTCAGTGCTCTGTAAATGTTGAATCATAATTATAGCTAAACTCAATCCAAGAATAAACACTCAACCCTAACCTATGCCTTAAATTGAAACTAATTAGTGTGCCTCACCTATCTGCATTCCAGCATTGGGCACCGCCATCTTCCTTCTCTTCTTCCTCTTCTGTACAAGGCACCCCCAAGACATCCCTTGCAACCAAACCTGACGCTGTGCATATGCAGCTCAGCTTTGACTTCAGAAACCCGAAACAATCAGGCAGGTAAGATGCATTATTTCAGAATGGACATCATCTATGCCTTTTTACAATAATGACCGGTCTGATTATGCAAACTTAAAAGTGAACCACAAAACTATTTTTAGGTTTGGATAAAGTACAGATAGGTTTCTTTCTGCCCCAGAGATGCAACAGGAAGTTACAGGAGTTTTCCCAAATTATGGATCCATTATGAATCCATAATGAATGAATTCCCCTTTTGTTATCTGTGACAAAAAAAGAAAATACACTTAATGCGTTGCAAATACCTAGAAAGGCTTGAAAACCCAAACCCTTATGAAATGTGATTAAGAATGTTGACTACTGCAGAAGACGTCAGGTGCTTGCTTGTCTGCTTCCTCTCCCTGTTGGTCCACTTGGTAATTGCCAAACTTTTTTTCTGAAAAACTGAGATCTCTATATTACAGGGTCCTAGTTTTCATAATTACCAGTTTGTAAAATTCATAACATTTACCGTGTCCCAGGAATCCTTTAACCATTCTGTCTACTGCCCAACATTTGGCCATGTGCTTAGAACTAGCATGTAAAAAATGTTAAGCCTTTCTGATTCTGGTAAAACCTAAGACCTGCCTTTACATCTAATACTTAGTACCCAGCTAAAAACATGCCTAACCTTCATCTGTAGCAACATTACATTAACAAAGCACACAATGGCCATTACTGAGTGGGAGGACCATAGCCTTTATCTTTCCCTAAATACATTACCACTACACAGCAAGACAGTTTAGCAAAAACAAATTCTTGAACAAGAATAAAGTAAAAAGTATTACATGAAAGAACAGTCTTAGAAAAAGTGGAAGCCTGGAATCATCTCTTTTTGGTACACGAAAGAGGTTACCATATTTATGAAATACTAGACTATAAGCTATTTATGCTGACTGTGTCAGAAGAAAAACCCAATAGTTTGCTTTATTTATGTTTAATTGTCTTTTTAATTATTAAAATGTGTGTTAATGTTAGCAAGTTCTTTGGTTTTCCTAATGGGTTTTAATAATATTTATATTTTTAACATTTTATGCAATGTTTTGCAAAGTGAGGACAAACCAAAGCTGTAACATGCCCTGCCTAAATTAGTCTACTACTACTAATCTACTTAGTCTACTACTACTAATCTACTAATCTGACCTAACAAACTGTGGGTGCTAGAATCAGGGACTGATTGACTTTTGCCATGGGTGTCAAACATAACTGTTATGATCTTTCATGGTATGTATAGATTTTTTTTGGCTAAAGAAAGTGTACCAAAGTATTTGGTTAATTGTAACATGACATCATTAGATATTTTTGTGACTCTTGGTTATTAGTCATATTATATCTCAAAGATGTGCAGAAAATTTGAAGTGGAAGACCTCCCTTTGTCAGGGGTACCAAAAAGGGTACAAACAGCTTTATGCCCAGCATGTTTGACTTATATTCTGATTGATAACTAAATGGACAGGTATCTAAGTACCAACCTAATATTACTATTGGTCCACAGGGGAAATACTCCCTTGCTTTCCAGCCCAGTCTTACCCTGGCATGCTACTATTTGAAGGCAATTATTGTATTTGTTTGTTTAACCTCCCTAGTGGTTCATTTCTTTTCGGTTTTATATGTCTAAAAGCGGTACATTGTTTTTCATGAAAATTTATTTTACAGTATAATATTATAGTATGAGTATAAAAAAGTTTTAACACAAAATCATGTAAAAACATTAAATTGAAAAAATTAAAAAACCTATATATTTAAAACAATTTTTTTTTATTTTTTAAATAAAAAAAAAAAAAATACACATTATACTCATACTATTATATATACTGTAAAATAAATGTTCTTGAAAACAATGTACCGCTTTTACATATATAAATCCAATGTATTGCATTCAATACAGGTTTTTTGTATTGAATGCAATACAAATGAATTTTGAATTTCCCGCCCAACCCGTCCAGCGACATACACACGGACCGACGTCACTGGGAACTCCCCAGTGACTCATCGGGTGCAGAAGCCGGCCGGAGGAAGAAAATGGAGATTGCGGCAATGGACAGTGCAGGACGCCGGCGGATTAGGTAAGGCTCTATTTACTATTACCTCCCATAGGATTACCTACCCTGAGTGTGACTCGGGGTTACCACTAGGGAGGTTAAAAAAACACCTAAATTTCTACTGTTGGAAAAACCATTATTGAGGTTACATTTGTACATACTGATCTAGTGGGGCACACAAATATTAGTTCAATCATCTAAGCAGAGGTCATTCCAGTATTTGTTTGATAACACAGCTCAACAAAAAAAAAAACTAGTTCATATGCCAAGGATTTTTCAATATATTTACTGTATTTCAGGTCTGCTGAATCCAGAAATGACTTCAGTTTTATTGATTTGGTTCTAGTTCTTTTGATACAGTAATTGGAATAGATGTTCAGTACACTCCCCGATTTTCCTGTATCCGACATGAAGTTAGGAGTTAGCAGTGGAAGTGAATATGTTCTCCCCAGAAGAGCTCAATGACTTAATATGTGACCTAAGTCTGTCAAAACAAGCATCTGAACTTTTAGCATCTAGGCTAAAAGAAAAGAACTGTTGGATACAGGAAAAAACTGTTGGATACGGTTTATAGGACAAGAGAGGTTGCACTCTACCAAATTTCAGTGAAGATGGAGATGTCTTGTACTGTTGTAAAAGTCCTGGACTACTTGCCCATATGGGAGTACCAGAATACCGAGCAGAAGACTGGCGGCTTTTCATAGACAGTTCCACTCAAAGTTTGAAATCTGTTTTACTGCATAATGGCAACTGCTATGCATCAATTCCAATTGGTCACTCAACAAAACTTAAAGAAGAATATGAAAATATCAAAATGGTTTTACAAAAGCTTTGCTATCATGAACACCAATGGTCCATATGTGTTGATTTAATATTGGCGAACTTCCTACTTGGACAGCAAAGATATACAAAGTACCCATGTTTCATCTGCTTGTGGGATAGTAGAGCAAAGCAGGATCACTGGAAAAGTGACATGGCCTCCAAGGGAAAACATGAAAGAAGGTGCAGAGAACATCATTAACGAGCCAATGGCTGACAAAGAAAAAATCATTCTCCCTCCACTACACATAAAGTTGGGATTAATGAAGCAATTTGTTGGAGCTCTGAACAAGGACGGTGATTGCTTCAAATACATTTGTAGATTCTTCTCTGGATTGAGTACTGAAAAATTAAAAGCAGGAACCTTTGATGGACCCCAGATTGAAGGCAATTAGGACCCCAGCATAAAAGGAAATCATACAAACTAAGTTTTTTTAATGACTTCTTTGTGATTAGTTCTGTAAATATACTGAATATACCGCATAAGGAATATAATAAGTATTTCAAAAATTTAATTTTGTGTTCGTAAGCATATCTAGTTTAATTTTGCTTAATTTTTCATGTTTTATTAGTTTTCTATGGGGTTTTTATTGAGGTCATTATTTCAAAAACTAGAGCCAATCTAGCAAAACCATCACCATATTTGGAATCTGTGCATCAAACACAACCTTAAATTACTTTAATCTGTTTGGCAAGAAAATGTTTGTTGACGAGTGTATTTACTTAGGCTGAAAATGCCAGCAGTTACTTTAAACCTTTTTTTCTCTGATAACAAATGACAATTTTGCTGTCCAATCAACAAAGGCAAACAAAGAACATTGACTCTTTTCACTGGTAAAGCAATGGGTGACTTTGTATCAAGCAAAGTGCAAAATTGTTGTAATAGGATTATTTTAATGCTAAAAGCAAACAAATTATGATTATTGGTTTCATTTATTTTTGAAATGACACAAACACAAAATGTTGGTTCATTGAACAGGAAAAAACATGGTAAACAAAACCTAACTGTAGAGCCTATATTACATTAAAAGCTTTGCGTAATGTCACCATTCCATGCCTGGGTTTATATGGTTTGTGGAAAGCTTTTTTTCAAAATCATTATCCAAAAGATAGCGAAAATCTCTGGTATCTAATGTTATGTTTCTAAATACCAAATTACCTCCTTGGTCCTTGGTCCTCTTGCCACGTGAAATCACTTGAGCTTAGTAATTGATTACCTGATCTGAACAGTCACATGGGGGAAAATCACATGCTGTCCACACCTCAATGGAATGGGTACCTGATGAGGCAACAAAAGGTGTGTGAGGTGGGGGAAACTCTAACAAGCTAAGAGTGATTTGGTTGGGGTGTCTCTTTACACACACACTGAAGCCCTAAATGGATAATGTGACTAGTAGACCATGAGGAGCAGATCCCAAGGACATAACTATGTGTGACACGGTCCACAATAAATCAACTACTGTTCTATTGTTGCGAATAAAGTCATTACATAGACAAAGCAAGGATCTGCTGTTGGACACCTCAGCAGGGGCCTGTTATGTTTGTTTGGAAGGTGGCTTGACCTAATTTATTTTTTACATATTGGTATGGTAAACAAATGTTGATTCCAAAGGTATAGCCAGCCACAATTTTACATTGTGACAGCAATATATTAAAACCCTGACCCCAAAGCATTAATGATGTAGACATAACATGGTAATTTTCCCACCTAATTTTTATATACAGGTACTCCCCGGGTTACATACGAGATAGGGACAATAGGTTTGTTCTTAAGTTGAACTTGTATGTATGTTGGAACAGGTACATTATTGTAATAAATGCAGTTAGGACAGACGTTTGTCTCAACATATTATTAGACAGCATGTTGTCAGTTACTGTATAAACTTCTCTGTGAGTTGATCACAAAGCAAGAAAAAAAAAAAACTTTATGAAGCTTAGACATTTATTAACTTCTGGAGCAAGCTGTGCTTTGATATGCAAAAGAAACAACTGCTGAGCTTGTCCTGGTCATTAAAAAGTTACAAGATGTTGCAGAAGAGCTCAGTCTCAGCTGCGTTAAGCAAAAGATTTCATGCAAACCGCCCCCATCAAGCCTCTGTCCTGCACAGGAACGAGCAGGGAAGCTCCATTCACCGCTAGCTCCAAATCCCACAGCTCCAAAGTGATATACCCCTGCTAAGACCTGAAATTGGTATCTGCTTTCTTTTACTCAGCTGACTAGGATTCATGTGTATTGGGCACTGGAGGTCAATAGTAAATATTGAAATTAATAATTTCTTGAAGCAGACACTATAAATGTTTTCTGATACAACAGAGAAGACTAAAACATGCTGTGTATGCCTCCTAATTGGGAAATCTTACTTTCACAGGGTTTGTAAAGCCAATACAGTAAATAGTTGATGAACTTGGGAAGGGTATGGTATAACACCTATAGAATAAAGGTACTGGAATTCAGACGGGGTATTAGAATCCATCATAGTACACGGTGTTGGAATTTTGTAGGCTAATGAAAGTTACAAAAATACACATACAAATGCTGGATTTGGTAGGGTATAGAAAGTCACCTAGTATACTAGCCACGGCCACCAGGCTTTTATTGGGTATGGGAAGCCACAATAGTATAGCTCCGCGAAATTAGAGGTTATTGAAAGCCACGAAATTACAATGCTTTGGCACTTCCTAAGGGTGGTGAGAAACACCAGACTGCATGGTGCTTTGGCTATCACAGTACACAGCTGCTGGATTTTTGAAGGCTAAAAAAGCCCAAAACACCAAGGCCCTGGTGCTTGAAATGTTATAGGCAGCTATTGCAGCACACCATTGCTGAACTTTGAAAGGATATGGGAAGCAACCACAGTGCATATCTGCTGGACTTTAGAAAGATAAGAGAAACCACCGCAGTTCAAAACCTCTAGGCTTTGCAAGGATAATGGAAAGCTACCACAGTAAACAGATTCTGGGTATGGTAAGACAACACAATATACAGCTGCTGGACATTGGAAAAGTATTCTAGGTCCCTGCAGTACACAGCTGCTGGACTAGTGAAGGTTATGGAAACCAATGACAATACGCCTGTTATGAACATTTGGAGGCTCTAGGAGCCACTAACTGTCTATATGCTGGGGGCAACCTACTTTACATTTTTTTGTAACACATTGCCCAAAAGTTAAAATTGAAATGCAAAAAAATGCTGTGTTTTGCTGTTT
Source organism: Pyxicephalus adspersus (assembly GCF_032062135.1). NCBI lineage: Eukaryota > Metazoa > Chordata > Amphibia > Anura > Pyxicephalidae > Pyxicephalus > Pyxicephalus adspersus. The sequence continues at coordinate 99,988,602 of NC_092862.1, read as the reverse complement.
TCACTGTTTGGTAAATGACATGACAGCAACGTGATTACATCCAATTTCTGAACCTTTTTGCTTTTCAGTGGCTTGAGACATGAAGCAGAACAATTTGATGCAGCCTTGTTTTATCTTACTTGAAATCAGTGTCACTGATTAAATTAAACTGGGAAGGAAGCTGTCAGGCAGGACTGCATATTGCAAACAGCTGCTTTCCAAACTTTAAAAAGGAGCCTTGGAGCATACTTGAAAAATTATTTCTGTATTGCACATTGCTAAACAAATTCTATTTTGAGAACACTTTTAATCATACTAAAAGAATGATGGGTAATTAATTGCATAAATTAGTCAGTATAGCACACACAACAAGGGCTGTGTCAAAACTGTAAACTGCAAGAAGCATACACATTAACCTGTATCTTTTGTAGCCTCAAAGTATTGCGTGAACCTGTCAGTTGTATTTGCTGAGGCATAAATCAACTTGAAAAAAAAAAAAAAAAGAAAAGAAACTGTTTAAGGCCATGAGGCAGATGCTCCAGTATGTTCAATTTTCAAAATTAATAGGATGTCTGACCCAGTGTCTTCTTTCTGTAACCAAGATTTTGCTCAGCAAGTTATACCGCTGATATCCTAAGAATTCCTACAGAAAAAGGTCCAGTAATATAACTAAGGCAGTAGGAGAAGCTAAGAAATGTGAATTGGAGTAACTTAAAGTAACAAAATTTAACAAATACAGCAAGTTTAAAAAGTCACTATCAATGTATAAAAAGGTCAGAAAAAATAATAATTTAATGACTGATTTACCAAGGGAGCAGAGGACATTCAATTTGCAAATAAATATTTAAGATAAATAAAAATAAAGATACATTTAGGATAAATTTAAAATAAAATGTAATATCCCTTATACACAGTTAGGTGTTCTAAGTGAACATAGCTACATCCTATTCAGTAAAATAAGGTAATACTAAAGTATTGTAAAAGCATGGTAAAGCAGAACGAAACTGAAAAAAAACACTTACCTTTAATTCTGCAGATCCCTCAATCCCACTGCAGATGTCAGTGATTGGGTCTTATGCTGTCTTGGAATTCTCCTTCATCCTGATGCTGAAGAAGCTGGATGCCACCATCTTTGTCCATCTTTTTCCTTGTTCTATAAGATTGGGCATGTGCAGAAGGTGCAGCCAGGAGCCTCCTGGGATGCGTGACCTATGTATCCCAGGAGGCTCTGTGCTTCCATTCTGTCTTTATTTCCGCAGCAATCAAGACAGAAGGGGAGGGGCTTCAGGTAAACATTTTGGTAATAGGTCTGCTTTAAATGTCTTGCTGAAACAAGCAGGGTATAGTCCATGAATAGTAAAAGCAATCTAAATCTCCAAATTTTTAAAAATTATCCCAAAAATACATTTTTACAAAATATATACAGCATTCATGTGATTACCACCTGTCCCCAAAATAACCAGGGCAGTGGCTAGGTATTATGGTGCAGCAGCCCATGTCTTCTAGTGACGTAATTATTAGGACCTAGACCGTCCTGTATTTGATAGCCCATCAGCCCCTTGCACTTCACATTTTAAGAGGGGAATGATGAATGAATATTGCCTTGAAAAATTGATTGGCAGTGTATTATCAAGGGGAGACTAGAGACATAAAAATGGGGGTTGCATTGACTTGCATGGTTGGCTGTAGTTTTTCAGTGGCAGCATGAACAAGAGAGCAAAAACAGGAAGCCTCATTTGCAATAATGTGACAGGACAGGACACTACCTAAAATTTAGATACTTTTTCTGGTAAATATACTTTTAAAAGCATTCTCATATTTCTACTTAAAAATTCAAATAAATACCCAGTTCCCTCTGTGAATGACAGAACTACTACTATGTTATACAGATAAGATGAGCAGACAGGACGTGTTCTTTGCCAATAACAGATCATTTTCTTCAGATTTTATGGAGAAATTTGATAATATTACTAATTCAATAAATTCTCATTGAAGTCTGAGGACGCCTCATATTCTAGCCCATTGTAAAGTCCCTAACATAGTATTATCAGCAAAACTGGGGGGAAGGTTGGGGACACCAGTAAGGACATTTGTTTACATTGGTTTCCTTGAAGCTGCATGTATCCCTATGCTACAAAAAAATTATTTTTTCCTTAGTCAATTTGTAGATGGAATTTAAACATTCATGGAATTAGTGCTAACTGACCCTGCAAATAGACCCATTGTAGTGGGATGCTAATGAATTAATGTCCTATGTAAATATACCCTCCCTGTTGGTTTAAAAACTTATTTCCCACCAAATTTGTACACTTAGTAAATCAATACTAATGAGTTTGGCAAAATAATTGTCACACAAAGAATTATAATCGTTCATAATTACAGACTAGTGATAACCAAGGTTTGTTATATTTCACCAGCAAGTAAAACTTTAATTGATAACCTACTTTGATTAAAATGATGTTTTAAAAGCTCCTCTTATTCATTTGTACATCTAATGTAGATGTGAAACACAGGTGAAAAAAATGGTCCTCAAAAAGTCTGTTTCAGTGGTACTGAAAAATGTAAGACGATAATGCAGTTTCACATTTTAAAAAATATGTATTGATCGAGGTGGTTATTGCACTTTCTGCTGGTGTGATTGAAAAAAGCTTTAAGGTACAAGGCCAACTATAAGGTGATATCACACAATTAGTTCAAGGCCCTATCTATAACATTTTTGGCAAGATATTGTTCTTGTTACATCGATTTAAAACCCCCAGAGCTCTAATAGTATGATTATAACTTTGCAAACCCAATTTTAGCAGAAGATTGGGCTAGAATATTTAAGTTTTTTTCTCTGTATCCTTGATATCTATAGTATCTTAATCTCAAGGGCAACAAACTTTATAAAGTCACCCATAAAGAATGATAAAATACAGGTTTTGTCATTTGGTTGTCTTGTAAAATATATTTTTGTAAAGGATTAGCGGGGAAAGGTTGATGTTTTTGTCTAGAAAATGGATGAATGGATTGAAAACAATGTCAATAAAGCTGCGTACACACTTCCAATTTTTATCGTTGGAAATGAACGACGAACGATCGATTGGTCAAAAATCGTTCGTAAAAAAAGTAACCAACGTCGCCGACGAACGAGAATAGTCGCTGGAAATGAACGACCGGACCGGCGGATCGGATTGGACGACGATCGTTTACCATCTATCGTGTGTACGGTCGTTCATTGATCGTCCATGGTCTGAGCATGCGTGATGAACGAACGTTCGTTCACTTCCTGTCGTGCACGTCACTTCCTGTATCGCTCAAACGATCGCATCTATTGTGTGTACAATATCTGCGAACGATCGTGTCGTTATCTGCATGTACAGGATCGGTGCTATACGATCGTTCGCCGATATCGTGCAGGATCGTTCGTCGTTCGTTTACCAACGATAATTATTGGAAGTGTGTACGTAGCTTTAAACATGTGATTTAATATAAAACCCCACTGCTGTGGGGTGAAGCGTTAAAAAAAGAGTAACTATACTCGGTAAAAGTAAAAAAAAAACTACTGTAGAAACTTATTCAAGTCTATATATGTAAATGAGGGCCATAAACATCACTGCAGGGTCTGGTTGCTGCAAGCCAACAGGGAGCAGGGAGTCAGGCAAAATGTCTTGTTCAACATTTTCTCCTCCAGTATTGTAGGGCCCCTTGTGACTATGATGCCTTGTTGGTGTGATATTGAACTGGAAATATTAAAAATGACATATATGATATAGTCTCTTACTTAACACAGCAGTCTTTGCTTTTCTGAGTTCCCCAGCGGCATAGTTAAACCTAGCCTCTGACCCCTATTTTGCCAGTGGCCTTTTTTTTCGGCTATGCAACTCTCAGGTAACTTTGTCAGTGATAGCATTAAAGTGGAACTAAAGTAAAAAATAAAATCACTTACCTTTAATCTTTTCTGGTCTTCTTGTTACGTCACCCGATCTCGCACTGCACAAAGGGAAAAAAAGAGAGGCAATCTCACTGCTCATGCATGAGATCGGCATCTCTTTCCCCCTAGAAAGACCGGGCATGTGCAGAAGGAGCAGCCAGGGGCGATGCTTTTTTAAAAAAAAGTGTGTAACAAAAAAAATGTAACTTTTACTTTACATTTAAAGGTTATAACCCCTTAATGTAAAGTAAAAAAGTTAAGTTTAGGTCCGCTTTAAGTTGCTCAGTGACTGTAGATGAGACTAATAACTTCAGCTTCTATTAACCTGTTGCTCGCCTTGCTCCGGTCTGACGTTCCGCTGCCTAAAACTAAGACCAACACCTATATAACTTACTAACCATGAACTCTCTTAATCTTCAGATTATTTCCCTGACTGTATGACCTCCATGTATTACCCCTGTCTCTCCTCCTGGAATCTCTACCATCTAAACCCACATTTTTCAAGTTTTTACCTTACAGAAAAAAGACCTATAGGGTCATGCTTGTAGACCTGCCAAGTAACTTTAGACACCAAACTGTGCAGAAATCATTAGCCATAGTTAAAGGAACCCCTGGAACCTCTGAAGGAACCTTGGAGTTCGACAGAAGACTTGTTGAGATTGGCTGGCTGAAAACGTTTGGACCAGCTTGATCCACCTCCAGGCCAGTCTAGTCCCTCTTGGGGTCCTGGTCTCTCATTATATATTGCAGTCTTAGAGATATACCTTTGCGTACACAAGTCATGTGGGGCAACTGAGTACTGAAGGGCAATAAGTGTCGGATAGGATTGAGGGGAATATTATTTAAACACACACTGATGCCAAGCCTTTGCAGCCCAATGATCCATTATTTCTACATATTACCTTTTGTAAGGTTAAAACAGAAAACATTATACATACTGTATAGTCCAGGAATGTGTTTGATGAAAAATTTCCTAATTTGTGGTACTTTTACAGGCTAGACAAATAAACATTATCTGCAAAATTGTTAAACTGAAATGCTTATTTTTTGGCATTCTTATTAAGAAGTTTGACCAATCTTGCTGCTTTGTTTTCTAGAAATCCCATTACAGATGCAATTTACAGAATTGCTTATGAGCCAGAAGGTTTTGAAAACACCAATTTCTCATGTACAATGAGTAATTAATTAGCTTCCCAAACTCTGAACAGGCACAAGCAATTGACATTCCTTCTGGATTTTGTAGAACTTTTATATGTTTGTTTACATTTAACCAAGGCTTGGGCTGCCTAGGTACATTTCAAAATCCTCTAATAATGTGATCATTTTTAAATTAGTTATTCATTTAAACAATTTGATTTCTTTTACAAAGACAAAAAAACATTATATTTACTTGTTCAACTTGCAATAAACCTGTATTACTGGCCTTTTTAAATAATACCTATACTTTTTATGTAAGTATGAATAAATAATAATGTGCATTTTTATGGAATTTTTATTGTATGTGTTTTGTCTCAGCTAATTTGCAACTGAAAAGAAAAAAAATGGTTTTGGATGAGTTTCCTGAGTAAAAAAATGAGCGTAGAAGCACTATATGTGAATTTTAGCACATCTTTTACATAATCTGTCTTACTGATCCTGTTTAGCATGATGTGTGACAGAATTGATAAATGTTTCCCAATGTGTTTTTATTCAGTGATGTGAACCTTATAAATGAGTTTGATTTACTCCAGAAATATAGAATTTTTACTTGCAAAATGAATAGTAAAGCTGCATACACATCAGCCATGCAATGATGTGCAATCAAAAATTCATTTATATAGATATATATATTTATTTCCTTTGCCCATGATTGATTTTTCAAGGTTAACATATCTTCCCTATACATGCTCTACTCAATTAAAATAGGTAGGCATGGAACGTGAGCTGCGGATTCAGTCCATTCTACTGAAAGGAACAGCAATAGTGGAATGGGGTCTAAATAACAGTGAATACCTATGAAGCTCTAATTGTTAAATATCTGTTCAATTATATTTTAGTGATGTTTTTTGCATGTCACAATACATCCAATAAATCTAAATTACTACATGTTGACAAAATATGGTAATGTTTGACACCTTCTCCTTTGACACTAGCTAACATTTCTGGAGAAATAATTAATAAAATCACAATCAAATAATAATGAAATCCCAGTATACTAATTTAAAATTGCTAACCAGTCCATGGGAAGTATTGTCAGTGATTCCAAGGACAGGGTTGCCCTATACTTTTGGTGGTGGTTTTTGGGGGTTAAGAATTGCTGTAAATAAAAGTAGAGTTTAGGGATCCAGTTCAGTTCAAATAATAGAATCAATTTGTAGGTATTGTTTTACCTAAAGTATTTATTCATTATTCATTTGCACTGTAATGTAATTTACAAAATGGATATTGTTACATCATTTTTTTGAATCACTAATCATCCAACCTAAGGTCATATTATACAAATTACACATTAGTATAGTTCAAATTATATATTTAATGATGTTTTTTAGTTATATTGCAGTCTCCTTCTGTTTTTTAAGTTGCTTATCCCTCCCTAAGCATGTACAGATGCCTTGAACTAAGTTATGTTTTCATAACGGAGGACAGAATTGCATTGTTTGCAGATTAATTGAGGATTGGGCCATGGAGGACCTCCCTAGGATACATATATGCTTACATCTATTGGGTAATAAAATATTAAAAAATATATTTTTATTTTATTAAATATTTCATTTTTAATATTGTTTAGTTTTGACCATACCAAAAAAATAATGACAATAGGTACAACTATGAATGTGCTGCTGTCCATGGTGCTGAATGTTTAAACTGAAATTACCTCACATTTTCTTTCTTTTTAATTTCTTTCACTCATTCTTAGATCTTAAATGTTTGCTTTTTCATGTAATGTTTACAATGGTTTTTGTAACATGGTATGATATTCAGAATTATCTTTATTATCATAATGTCATTTAGGGAAAAATTAAAAAAGCACTTTTTGTGGAAGGAAATATTTTTGTTACTATTGTAATTGTCTACGTAAGTGACATTTTTATGCTAATTTTCCCATAGTTCCATGACTATTTTTCATTTACAGAGCAAAACAAAGAGATTTGCAGCACACAGAGATTTTTTATTGCTTAATATTATTCACGACGACAGTCTGGAGCATCCCTACTCTTTTCCAAGCTCATATCATGATAATAATATATCATTTATAGACATTCATATCTGCATTTCAGAATGTTCATTTAGCACTTTTCCAAAGTGCAAAAGATGGTAAGGTATCAATTACAAGATAATTCATATAGTTTGTAGCATATAAATGGCACACAGCTGCAGGTAACTGGTGGTTTATAGACTTACAGATTCATACACAGTGACTTAGAAGTTCTACATACCAATGGTACCTGCTGGAATACCAATCATTAGACTTTCAGCAAAATTAGACAATAAGCATCCAATGGCAAATGGTTACCCTACAGCTACTATTAGGACATATTTAAAAATAGAAACTTATTTTTGATGCATTTTTTGTAAGAACCTGTGTTTAACTTGATGTCCCTTGTACATAAGCATCCCAGGATGTGAAATGAAGCAGCAGTTTTGAAAGTCAAGCTATATTCTGGTGATCACATCCATAAAGTATTTGTAAAAATCAGCATAATCCCTGACGGTGATGAAGCCCCTTCTCTACCAGCCCCCCTTTTGCCTATTGATCTACTTACCTCCAGGTAACGTCAAGACTTAAGGTCTGTTCTCCTCTCTATGCCCACCTGTGCTTTTCTGTTACTCTCTTACCTTTCTGCCAATGAACCAGTTCTTCCTGAGTCCCTTTCCCCAGTCAAACCACTACTCTTCCTGACTTTGTTTCACCAAGAGCTGCTCTTCATGGCTTCCTTCCCCAAGCTGCTCGTCTTCCAACACTACTACCCTGCCTCTCTCATTACTGACACACAGTAGTGATTGCTGTTGGGAATGGGCCTGTTGTTCAGATGTCTTGGGTTTTCCCATAGGCATTAGGGAGCAATAAAAACCACAGTTTGTAACGGCTAGTCTGAACTTAGCCTTCGGGTAAGTTAAAATAGAATAAATAATCAAGCTACCTAAACAAAAGATGAGATTCCGCCCGGCAACTAAAAAGTCAAAGATACAATTATGATGGCATAGTTAATTTGTAGGAAAGTTATGTATAAAATATTAAATTGCTTTGTTTTCCTCTACATGTTTTTTTTCCAAGTGCTGAATATCATTACAGGTAATTTTTAAAAAACTGTTCTAAACTTTTTTTTTTACCAGCTTGATTCTTAAAATCTCATTTTAGAAACCATTTGCAGAATCACTAATGTTCCAGAAGTTTGAGCATAGCAATTGGTTGCATAATAAGCAATTAATTAGCTTTTTAAATGCAGTATATGCAGAAATAATTGACACATTCTAAATCTTATAGTTGTTTCAAAAAGTATTTCAACTTTAGCAAATACTGTGTGCCGTTTTGGCAAGGAAAAAGTACAACTGCACAAGATTTCTTTTCCAAATGTTTTTATTTTTAATGTCGTAACTATGAATGTCTGCTGTATTTAAATGTAAATCTGATTGGAAATATATTGCTTTCTTGTTGTGTATTGTCACTTGGAACTCGAGGGATTTAAGACCTATTTAGTTTAAATTAAGTGCTACTGGACAAGTGGTACACTTAGCTGACTTACATAGTTTTAAGCCTTTACAGTGTGTTTATTGCAACCAATCAAACTGTCTGAATCATCTTGAAATCTACTGTCAACTTAAAAATATCAGTCTGACTGGTTTGTTGATATGGTTAACTATAAATGGGCTAATCTCTAAAGTGAGAGAAATTCCCCAGTTGTTCCAGTTCCCCAGGATAGAAACCTACATTACAACTGTTGATCCAGAAGAAGATGTAAAAAACATATAACACATGGTTCAATTTACTTTAACAGGTGGTGATTCCCTGATTCCCTAATGCAATTGGATGTTCCCTGTATTAACAGTCTCTGATGCCAATCTTTTTAAAATGTATTACCCAGCTATATTCTGTGTATCAAGAAAAGCATCTAGCTTTTTTAAAAGCAATCTATAGAACATGTCCCCAGAGACCACCAAACTCCTTGTACACGCTCTTATCATCTCTCGTCTGGACTACAGTAACATCCTCCTCTCTGGTATTTCACTAACCCGACTCTTTCCTCTACAATCTATTATGAATGCTTCAGCTAGATTCATCCATACTTACCACCGCTTTTCTTCCGCTGCATCTGTTTGTAGTTCTCTTCATTGGTTTCTATGTCTCCTTAGAATCAAATTCAAGCTCCTGTGCTTTTGCCTTCAAATCCCTCCACAGTTCTAGTCCCACTTACGTTTCTGACCTGATAAAAAATACTCCCCCAGCTGCTCTCTACGTTCCTCCGATGACCTACAACTGACTACCTCACTCATAACCTCATCACACGCAGGGCTCCAAGACTTTTCTAGAGCTTCCCCAACTCTCTGAAATGGTGTTCCTTGTCCTATTTGGTTTGCTCCTACTTTCTGCTCATTTAAAAGAGCACTCAAAACCCATTTCTTCAAACTTGCCTACCCATCTTCTGTCTTTTGAAACCCTTACTACTTCCCACCACTACATATCCTCCCTCTTATTGAGTGTTAATTACCCCACCACCTAGATTGTAAGCTTTTCGAGGCAGGGTCCTCTACTCCTGTGTCACTGTCTTTATTCATCTGTCATTTGCAACCCCTATTTAATGTACAGCTCTGCATAATGTTGGTGCTATTTAAATCCTGTTAATTATTATTATTAAAAATAATAATGATAATGATAACATGAAACATGAAAAAAATACTTCCTAGCCTTTTCCACATTTGCAAGGATCTTAATGTGAAGAATACCTTACAAACAAAAAGAACTATACCTAAATTTTAAGGAGTAGTTTTAAAGCAAAGAAATAAAACATTTTGGCTCTAGATCTACTTTAAAGTATCTACTTTAAAATCTGTTGAAATCTGTTACAGCAACATGTAGCTATATTTGTAAAATTACTGCATTATTTTAAAAAGTGAGGGTAATAGACAGTAATTATTACCTGCCACCTTTCATAAAATGTGAATTTCATGGGCCTTTTTCTTTACCCCAATGGCTTACCTCCATGTCTTAGATACTAACCCCTACACTGCCTCTCATATTTTATCCCCTTTACTACATCCTCTTTTTGTTGCTTATACGCTAATAACATCCATTAGGCATAGGATAACCACGACTATGTCATCCCTGAAAACAACATCTGTTTCACACCATGTCACCCTCCAACAATCTTTGGAGACATATATTAGATGTTCACATCATCCATGTAACCACTACTTAAAAACCCCCTTACTGGGGCATCGGTAGTTATCTTAAGCACAGGAAGATCTCAGTTCTTGTTGGTTTTTCTTTCCAATATCTGTCATCTTGTTATTGCTCTCTTGTAACCTATTTTGTCCAAAGCTTCATATAAAAATGATTTAAAATGTTGTCTTCTGGTCATATACATGGTAACGAACTTGCCAACAATCGTTATAAATTTTTGCCAGATTCTGCTTTATTTTATCTCCAAGAACCAATAACATTACTAGGGATGTCTCAAGTTTTCCCTCAAGCTCGTAAACATGCCGGGGTTTCAATTGTACAAGATGAGTTTAGGAAATCCTATACATAGTGTACACTTGGTAATGATTAAGCATCAAATGTTTGATTAAATGGAATTTAGTACATAAAGATAGTATCTAAATATGGCAGCTGCTTTAGCTTGATGTGTAAAGAGCTTTCATCCTCACCCTGGCTTCACCACCTCCACTCCCAACGTATTCCAGGCCAGTGATTCATTAGACGTTAAAGACCCTGGAACCTGCACCTTTAAACATCAGTCAAGGTAAGCAGCTTCTATATTTCCTTTTTCACAGATTTCTTTTAATAATAGTACTAAATAATATTGTCAAATGTAGTGCTGCTAAAGAAGAATGACATCTGAAAAGGTTACAGAACTCTTTATGCTGTCTGTTGTATTTTATAAGCCATCATCTTACAATGTGAGCATTTTATATAATAATCTCCTTCTGTTTATATTCAGAACACACAAAGTAAAACTGAAAAACACTGAGGGGTTTAAATGCATGATTTTAAATTTGACACCAGAACAGACTGTACTATTGTTATTAGCCCCTCCATTATTAGGACAAAAGGAATTAGAATGGATGGAAGGTGTTAGGTTTTTCAACTATAATCATAGGCTATGAGACTGCAGGAAATGGCAAATGCCAAAAAGTGTTTCAAAACAGATTGCAATTAATGAGGATTATTACATTGTATTGTGAAACATGAACTAATGTATGTCATATGTATACCATGAATTCAGCATACATAATTGAAAAATACAGCTGGATCAATTGTATACATGATTGTGATAAATTGAACATCTTGGATTTTCTATCACTATTTGTCCTGGTGACCATGCTCACTGAGAGTAAATCTTTGCAGAAGGGACATAGACAGCAACATAAATGTGTTTTAGTTCTTGAACTTTACCCAGGGTGCTAGATTTCAGTTACCTTGCTGACAAATCTAGCCTAACCAGATCCAAAAAGCTTCAATATTTATAAATTTTTATCTTACAAGCATTTGATAAAAAAAAAGCTTCAGGTTTGAGACAAAAAGTCTCATATCTATATCTCCAGCAATAAAAGAAAACATCACAGAAGTTTTAATCATTACAACTCTAAACAAAAATAAAAATTGACTTCAGAGATTTTAGAATAGCTATGGACAAAACCTCCTTGGTTTATAATGTGAAGGAGAAGTGCTGGGGGGAGGGGGCACGTGAACTCTTGCCATGACTTGAAGATAGCAATAGTATTAGAACAGTGACATACAGTCCAAAATCAAAACTCTTTATTTATGTTTAAAACTAAAAGTAACAACATGAATGAGTAAGATGTGGACATTCCTATGCAAATTACATGCACCTGTTATGCAAATTGCACTAACTTGAAACTGAGCCAATCAAACGCTATACTTACAGATTTCGATTGGCTCAGTTTCAGGCCAGTGAAATTTGCATTACATTCGCATATGGTTTGAATTTCCATTGACTATTTGTAATAACCAATAATAAATTGCACCCTTCAGGAAGGGATGGGAAAGCACCTGTTCTTCCTTATAGTACAAATTTAGTTTACTGATTATCAGGGGACATAGTAAGACTGTCAAAGGTCTGTTCAGACATCTGCATGTGTCTGCAGAATAATTCTGCAAGTTTTACGTAAGCTTTGTACAGGACCACAGTCATGGATGGGAGATAGGTCTCCCCATTATATAAAGCATGGGCTCTTTAACACCAAGGTGTTTAGGCTACAGCAGACTAGAGGTATGCTATAAGTAGGTCAAGGACTGTATTTTGGATTCAGAGGATTCTTCACCCACCCTTTTGAGCTGATTAAAGTTTGTTTTAAAGACAATAAAGAGACTTGTACCAGTAACAAACTTCTCTGTGTGCTTGCTGCAAGAGCTTATCCCCCTCTATATCACAGCATATGTATATTTTCATTGTTTTCAGTTGACTTTACAAATGCTTATTAAGTGAATATGTTTTTATAAATTAGCCACATGTGTTATATGTTTTTAATGGTCTAGTTACCTTCTTTTAATATAGTGTGAATTTACACTTATTAGTTTGATTTACCCTAAATAGATTTTAATAAATTTATTAACCTAATCCCAAATGTTTACTTCCCAGCTCACTGTACCTGGCATCTAAAGCATTGGCACCAAAAACACCAAATTTACACAATGCTGGGATGTCAGCATTGAACAGAATGGCTTTGTCATTTAAAGAAAGTCATGTTCTTGATTGTATTTCTACTTTAAGCCATAGCTTATTTGTTTTCCCATACTGACAGTTTTCCCAAAACAATTTTCCAAAACTTACAAAGTAAAAAGCTAAAAAAAAAGCAACTTTCTGAATCCTGAAATGTAGATTATTGAAGCTTCACCTATCAGTGAAACATTTCCTTTTCAGTAAAGAGACTTAAATTATGTTTTGTGATTCTGTGGGTTTGATTTCAGCCAGATTGCTCCTTTGAAGGCTTTTCTTATATTTCGAGCAAACATCTCCCTGTGCGCTAGGTTTATTGTTCTGTTCCACTATGCTCCCCTAAGAAATAGCCTGTCATTTAAGAGAGCTTTAGTTAATTTGCTGTATTCTAGAGTGACAATATTGGTGAGAGAAACAAGGAAGGTGAACAAATTCCCTGCAGCTACAATTTATACCTCTAAATGAAATTACAAATCAACAGTCCAGAAACTTACATTAGCTAAAATTTAGTCTGCGTCTCATGATGAACACCCTGCAGCAGGGAAATAAAATCTTATATTGATTCATTCTCTTCCACAAAACATATCACTGTATGGCAGGCGGAGGCAATCCAACCCAAAACATGAAGCATTGCCAGCTTTATTAGGCAGAACGTATTCTAATCTAATAGCATTATAACCCATTATGTAACTTACATATATGAAGAACTGCTCAAGCTACCGACTCTTTCTCATTTATTCTATCTTCACAGAATTCAATTTACAAGACTTTTTTTTTTAACACAGAGGTGTGAATGGAGCAACTATTTCGTAAGACAACTTTGGTTTTCTTAATAAGGTAGCAAAAAGGGTGATGATGATGTGCAAAGTGCATCAGACCAACCAACCAGTTTAGATTTTAGCTTAGTGCAAATGGACCAGTAATAAATGATAGCATATTTGTTACTATAGGATGCTCCCTAATCTTCACAGGATACATATTGATTGTCTTAACATTTTGTTTAAAGTGCAGCTCTGCCTGGCAGGGAAGAAAACCTGAGTTTTCTCTTCTGCATTTAAAGGTTATTCCACTCCCTTATCCTGTTGCTGGACAGAGAAAAGAGAAGCAGATGACCATCTCATCTCTCTGACAATCTGCTCTCTCCTATTATCATGCCCTTTGAGAGCACATAAGCACAACTGATTGGCTCCTTGCACTGCTTCTGCTCTAAGTTTGAGCTTTAAAAATGTAGTAAATACAGAGCTGCATCAAATGCATCTTAATTATCTGCCTGGAATCAAGCCTTAAAGCAGAAGTAAGTTTCCGACTGTGAACCTCGTTTGGTAGTTACTTTTTTTTTCTTTTCTTTCTTACATTTTGTTTAACATATTTTCTTTTGTATCTGTTTTATTATTTTATTTTATTTTATTGTTACTGTTATTGCACTGTTTAAAAAAGTAAAAACCTTTAATAAAAATTTGATTTGAAAAGCAGAAGTAAAACAGTGACTACTAATCTATCCCCGTCCCATTGCAGGATGCTGGCATTTTCATCTTCTCTACTTTTCAAAGACAATCTTTGCCCATCTTGGTTGGCCATGCTAGGATGCATGCAGGGGCATGGAAGTTCAATCAATCCTGGAAAATGTAAATGAAGCAGAATTGCTGGGTCATGCACAGCTCAGCAAATTCTTACATTTTAGCCTCGGACAGGCAGGGAAAAGCAGATATTGCAGGACATCACCTCTTCTTTCTGCAATAACCACCTGCTTGAATCTCAGAAGTTCAAAGTGAGACTATAGTTTCCTTTTAAAGTAAATCAACATTTAGTTTGCTGAAACATACATATGACATTTCATTGAAAGTATACTTTTTTTTTTTACAAAAATTAAATTTTCACCATGTTTTTATCCTTTTGGCATATCTGCAGTGATCTCCTCTTTCAGCCACTTGCTATCTGTGTGCAGTCACTCCCGCATGGCCTACACACCATTACTATGGCTTCTTGATAGTGTCAACATGACCGCTTGTTGTTTTCATTAGGGGTGCATGCAAGATAATGACCACAAAGGAATGCTGATATCACTACACTACCACTCCATTTTATCTGAATGAAAGGTGCACATTTAAAATAGTTGGAAACAACTTTTGAACACTTCTAAAACTGATTTGATTATTACTTGATTATTGGGACTAGGATACCAGCTGATTTTGCTATCCTTATATTATTAATCAATTACCTGGATTAAATATAGTGCACCACTTAATGTTGACCAGATTTTAGTAGAAATCCTATTGAATATCAATAATTACTAGTTTTGCTAGTCATATTTGTATCCAGCATTCATTTTATTACAAGGGATACTGTGTAATTGTAACGGATCTATAGGCTGCTAGTAGTCAGGGGTACTTCCTCTGGCCATACACTCCTAATAACCACTAGCCAATCAAGTGCAGTTGGTACAGTAAGCAGCAGGAGCACTCTTATTGGCTGGTGCATCTTATTGTTTTCATACACAGTACAAATATTCCTTGTAAAACTTCTAGTGATCCAAAATCTCCAGAGATAGAGCTAGTACAAAACTAGTGGCCGTGGATGACCTGTTGTTACCCTCTTGCTTACTCACTCCAGTGCTCCCATCTAAGTTAATTGTCAAAAGAATAGGCATTCCTAATACATGTTCAGTTAATAAAACATTTATTTGAAGTGTACTAGTTTTTCATTACTTACATTTTATGTTTTTATTAAATGTCTAATCTATTACAAATTTAGACCAGCATACAGCTAGCTTTAGATCTACCTTTAGTACAATAAGAGACAGTTATGTCCACTCAGAATACAATTTATTTGAAAACATAAATACATAGATTTTTAAGATGAAAATCAAAGAATAACAGATCTATTATGAAATAAAACAGATAAAATAAAAAGTCTAAAATATGAAAACTAATGCAGCCACTACATTTTTAAATGCAACAAATACAATTTTGTATTTAGGTGAGATACTTAAATTCAGAGATAAAAAAGCTTAGAAAAGCTTGAACCAGTTTTACTCTCCAATTATTTCTCAGGTTGACAGTCAAACCTTTTACTAAAACTAATTTGTCATTTGGAGCACATACATTAAATAGTTGCACTATGAGTTCAAATGATTTGTGTCCCACTTGGCTTTGTATATTCTGGAAACTTTTTTTCCAGGTTTGTGTTTGATCTGAGCATTGTTATGCCCGAGGAGATGGGTCAGAGTAAAAAAAAAAAAAGACATAGCTTGGCATGCCATATTCAATTTTCAAGTGTTTATGTTATGGGGCATGGAAATGTTAATTCTGGGAATAATAAAGTTTAAAGTCACGAGTCCAAAAACAGACCATCTGTGCTGGGATGCTGGCTTCTAAAGCTGCAAAGGGAACATGGGAAAGAATAACACTGTAAATCATAATAAGACTCTTGGTAAAATATATTGTTTTATGAGGTTTTCCTGGTTGTATTTTGTAGCTCCTTTAAAGTACTAGTTGACTGCAGTAAGTTTATTTCCTGCCTTGAGCTAGAACTGACTGTTCTGGAGCGACATTATGGATGTTTGTTTACTTGCTTGTTTCTCTAAGTTAGGTGTAATCTTAAAAAAAAAATGGAAGCATTTCCAGCGTATACTGTGGACCAATATATAAAGAAACATGTTTCAATTGAAAATATAAATCATTTTATTTCAACTGCTAGCAAAATAAGAAGTCATGCAAAACTTCAATTTTCATCATGACAGGTATACTTTCAGTAGAACTGCAGTCAATGTTTTCCTCTTTTCCTATATATTTGCCAGACCATTATTACTTCTAGGAATGGAATCTTTTCTAAAAATATATCTGAACTAAATTAACAATGAATTTGGAGACATATTTTTATTTTATGTTATGTTATGGTGGAGTGATTTACTATTTTAAAGGTTCAAAGACAGAAAATGGATTATTTTAAATTTGTTGGCCCAAATCAATATTTAGATTTAGACTGCTTTTAGCTTGTGTCGTGATATTATTTGGATAAGCTTATGCAATAACACAACATTTTTTTTTTGATAATTAGAGAGTAAGACTGTTGTGTAAAGTCTTCTCCAGCACATTCCCAATCTCAATGGAGTTAGGGTCTGGACTCTCTAATAGCCAATATTCCACTTGAGAAAATGATCTCTTGTGCTCCTTAAAATACTCTTTTGCAATCTGAGCCAAATAATTCCTGTCTAAGAGCATTGAAAATATCATACCTTGTTTTTAATTCATCCTTTTAAAATCAGATCAATTACCAAACAGTACTGCACCGTGTGATTACAATAAATCGGAACTAAACTCTGTGGATACTCAACTATCTGTGTTCTGTCATGAGCGTGACTTTCTTTTCTTTTGTATTCCAATCTTCAGCCACCCTGATTGGCTGGTTCAGAATGACGTAACTGCCCTCTGCACGGCACTGGCATGGGAAGTTGGGATTGCCAGTGATCCCTGGCAAAAAAACATTGCACATGTGCAGCTCAGAGAAAATTGGACAGATAGGTGTCCATCAGGCAGGTAAGAATGCTTATTGTGGAAGATACTCTGCCTGTCTGCAATAAGAACCAGCGGGTACTTTAGTTGCAGTTTAAAGTAAATTTAGGATTGATTTACATAAAGAAAATAGACTGATCAGCTAGAAAGAGCAATTGTCATCTTAAATTGGCATTTTACCTGTGGTCAATGAATATGAAGAAGCTTTGGTGACTTCAACCAGCCAGTTATATAGTAGCAAAAAGCATAATTTTCACATTTCCCTTAATGTAATTGGGTGTTCTTTTTCATTAAGCTAAAACTTTACTTTTCTAAGTGAACACCCAAGCTTCTTTAGTAAACTCTATGCAGCTGATATAAATCACTATATTCTGCATACACTTTGTAAGGAATTGAAATACATCTATTCTAAAATAAAATTTCCAGGTTTATTAAGTTAAGTTAAACAATAAAAGATATCAGGTAAACTCAAAAATGTTCTGCAGTATTCCCATTGCAACTAAACATTATACCTTAATATTTCACTCAGCAACAAATTTAAATGTGCTAATTCTTCCCCAAACCATGCTTTCTTAGCAGACTAAACATCACTACTATGCATCAACTTTTTTGTTAAGTCAGTTGCAAAGTGGTTCTTTCTTTTATTCTTTAAAATTCCTAATTCCACCTTTAAACAGCACTTTTTAGTTTTAAAAGCAGTGCCTAAGCCAATCAAAAATACTGTGCAAATTGGGCTTTCCGATAGATTTATCTATCCCAGTCCTGAATCACAGCATTGACTCGATGTGGCGAAAGTCAGGACTTTGCATAGTGTCTAGATGAAGATGACTGAACAAATTTACTATTTTGCTAGGTAGGTAAGGCAATTACCAAATGCAAATTTGTTTTTTTACACCTTTACTTTAAGTACATGGTAATTTCTGAGCACTAAGTTGTAAATAAAGGTAAAAAGTCAGTAATCAGCTTATTCTAATTTTAACCCTTGGCAAGGCTTCTGTAGTTAATATTTCACAAGCTTGGTGATAACTTCCTTTTTTTGAAACATAACATTTACACTAAGGAAATATTTATCCAAAGTGTGACATAGGTAGATATGCACATTTGAGCTGTAAAAAGGACTTAGCATATTGCTGGCATTAACAAAAAAGAAGTTATAACATTGAAACTTAAAACAAGACCTTGCAGTAAAATGCAATATCCACTAATGTCTGGACTTGGGGGAATAACTATCATACCTCCTAGAAGTGACCTCTACAATGGCAGAGGTGGTCGGGTTAGAAAGGCCTTGGCATTTGTTGCCCTGTTTAGGAGGCTTTTTGCTGCCTTTACCCCTGATATCTCTCATTCTCTTGCCACTTGGATTACTAGCTCATCAAAGTGGAGGGAATTAGAGTATAGTTGGCTCTTTTGGTGGCCAAACAACTTTAACTGGCTGCATCCACCGGACTAAACCCACCCTCAGCTCACAGAGCCAAAAGAAAGGGATGGAAGTCAGGGAAAGCAGTACATGATGGCCTAGTTAAAGGAACATATACCCCACCAGCAAAAGAAGAGGATTTGGAGGAATACATAGCAGAAGGAAGCACAGCACAGAAGATAAGCTGTCTAGGGGTTAGAGTTCCAGAGGAAGCTCAGGTAGGTGCGTTGTGGTTTTAGTGTGCAGTATGTGTGTTAGTGTGCGTACACTGTGTGTATGTTCAGAATTGCATGTATGTGCAGACAGAGGCTTGCAGGTTTCAACAGTGCCAGCAATTACCACTCCATTCCTGAGTCTCCTCTGTCTTCTTTTTGATGGGTAGAAGCTTCACCCAAAATTTTCTGGAGGGCCAACTGCTTTACTGTTATGCCCCTATCAGAGCCCTTGTCCCATCTAAAATCACTAGTTCCTAGTTTGTTGAAAAGATACCATTATTAAAAGTTAGATTTTAAAGTTACCTAACCCCTGTCTTCAGGCTTTGGCAACTAGATGAGAGTGACATCTGACTACTTCTGACAAGATCCCAGAGAATTCAGAGCGTTTAAAATCTTACAAAAAAAATTTTTTACAATAGACTGGAGTGTCCGCTATTGATTTTTTGCATCTCACTAGAAACACATCCAACAACGTTTAAGATGGGAATAAGTTAGGTAAGGTTTTTTCTTTGCATGGAAAGGAGGAACAGACATTAAAATCATACCCTGCAATTAACTGCTTTATTGTAATAAATACCAAATTTGCTCCAATTAGGTTCATATTTTCTGCATGTAAATTATATTCTGGAGATACTTTAGGCCTCTAAAGGCCACAGACACTTTAGACCCAGGTATCTGTAGAGCTAGAGTGAAGGAGAAAGAGATTTCCTAAATTCTATGTCCTATTGACCAGGAAGTCTGGCATGTCAAAGTATTGCTAAAAATGATTACCATTTGTTGTTCCTCATTGAATATAAAAAGAGGAAAGCAGACAAGCGGTTGGTTGGAATGGCTAAGATTATAGCTTTTATTTTCTGTAGTCTAATCAAATACAGCTTTGCAATTGCCAGATATTTCATATAGGATGATACCTTTCCAAAAACAATTATTAAGTTATGCTTACTTGAACAAGATTATACAAGTGAGAGGGCAGAATATTACAGTCATCAAAAACTATCATCCATACATATCTTTTATGTCTGAAGTAAACGTAAATGTAATGGTGTGGAAAACACTAATGCCACAAAACACAGACACACTTTTAAGAAAATGTTATTACATTATGATAATGAGACTACTTTTGCCTCAAAGAACAGATAACAATAATATGAGTACAGAACATTAGCTTGAAGCTCCTTGACCTCCTTGCAAACGCTGCCCTTGGAAGCCCCTCCACTGATAGGAACTTGGTCACAGCTCCAATCCAATTGAAACTTCTTTTTTGGCAAAAACAGAATAAATGTGATTACATATTCACCTACCTATTTGTTTAAGGTGTGGGGAAGATGTAGCTTATTTCTCACTCATGTAAGAATGTTGGTGTGTGCTTATTGGCCGCTCAGATACCCACAGCTGTAATATACTGTGGGAAAAAATCAAGCTGGATTTTGTATAAGCTCCACTCTCTGTTGACCACTATTTCTAGGAGCCTGAGTGGAGGAATGGCAATTATGTGCAGCTGGTGGGTTGGCATTGAAGTAACCCATATTGCCTTTCCCTGTTGGTGCAAAGCACAGATTTATTTTAATACTTTCTTTGATACAAATCCAATGAAAGTAAGCAAAACGTGAAGCCATAGAAAACGTGAAATCAGAACTCCACTACTGCTCACCTGTTGTGAGTTAGAAATTCAAAATAATAAAGGGCTTTCATGATAGCAAGACATCTAGCCTTTCCTGAAGAAGGCCATCATTTGTTGCTCAAATATTTTGTTGCATGATATATTCAAATTACATTAGCAAAGACAATTCTGCAGTCACAATAGCCTCATTTGGATGTGGTTCTACTATTTTATAAACTGCACACGGGGCAGCCATAGGCAAATCACAAATGGGGGCTCAACAGGATAATTTTTAGATATTTCTGTAGGAATAAATCATAAACTGGATGACATTTCGTTTTTTAAAACACTGTGTATCATAAACAATTAAAAAAAAATCATATCATATCAGTGCTGATGATCTATCTCATCCTTATGCAGTCACTTCCTATATACATGCACTTGCTCCAAATTTGGCTGCACACCATTGCATTGGACAGTGGTGGACCATGCCTGTGAATTGTGTGTGGGTATTGCTCAACCAGGGGTACATGCAAGAGAAGTTGAAGATGAAGGTTCTTTACTGTGATACACTTGTCACCTCACAACAGGAAGCGCTTAAAGAAGAAACTTAAGGTTTTAATGTGAAATAACCCTTTCACTGTCTTAAAGTACCGTATTTTTCGGACCATTTCGGACTATAAGACGCACCAGGTTTTCCGCACGGGAAAACAAGAAAAAAAAATTCATTTGATTTCCCCTGAGATCCAGCGTGCGGCACTTGTGCCCGCCCATGAAGGCGGCGCCGATCGGCATTCATCAAATCAATCG